>NW_007011863.1:0-2047 GCF_000164805.1 Carlito syrichta
TATATATTTTTGGCTTCAAAATATTTTGGCTTAATCACTTTTAAATTTTCAACCATTTTATGTGAAGCAAATGCAGAAATAATTTTAAATGAAAATATCAGAAAGCACACAGAACTACAATTTTGTACCCTAAAATTATGTCTATGTCACAAAGGGATTCAGCACTGATGAAGCCCTATGACTATACAGAGTGAATCTGAGGTGAGAAATAAAGTTTTATGGAGTCCAAGCTTCTACTCTAGACCTGCTTCTATTCAGATATTTCATGGAGAATTTGGCAAATTCCATCATTTGACTTTTTTGTTTCTGTTCCCATATTTGTAGCACTTAAACTTTTATAGACAATAAAGCAATAGACTTTATAATAAGAGCAAGGAAATGACCCAAGTAACTTTTCTTCCACCCCTATGTGTTTTTCTTTATTTACCCAAGTTGTTCCTAGAGGGAAAGTCTGTCAATTAAAATGACCTAAATTACCAAAGTGCTGCAAAAAGTTATAAGGAGGTATGCACATTTGAAACTGGTTAACTGAGCATTTTTTTTAGCAGAAAACCTATGAGGATCATGAAAAACGCCAGAATGGGCTTAGTTTCTGCCACAGAAACTAAGGTGTTTCATTGTCTTCTTGGATCCTGCATCCAGGACTGATTGGACTCAAGGCTAGTTAGAGTCAAAAGACCACTCACTTCTTTCAGGGGGAAAGAAGAGAAAATGCGATGTCAAGTTCAACTTTAAGGATGACTATCAGGTTAGAGAATGTCTCCATAGAGGAACCAGTTAAACAGTGAAGTATTACATTTTGGAAGGTTCTGAGTATCTCTGGAGATGCTAAGATTCTGGAATGACTTCTCACACGTGTGGTTATTAAGGATAGGTAGTGCTGGAGTTGGCATCATGTGGTTGTAATTCCTACCAAGGCTTAAATAATCGTCTCATGACTGGATGGCCCTTTGGACTTCATTCAACTCTTGATACATGCTCAGTATCACCTGTGTTGCCTTGCTTGTTATCCAGCTAAGTTGTGCCTTGGCCTTTCTGCCACCTCCTGCCCTGGCACGAGAGTTGGTTCCACAGATGCCCCAGTGCTCAGCTGTCAAATCTCATTTTCTGCTCAATGGCTGGGCCTGTGTCGCCAAAGGCCAGGTGTATCCCCCACTTGTGCCAGGAAGAGGGTCGGAGCAGAGGACAGGGTGTGTGATTCCAAGCCCATGTCCTGGCTCTGCACTTAGTAGCTGTGTAATGTCAAGCAAGTCAGTGGACTTCACTGTGTCTTCTCTTTCACACCTACAAAAGACTATCAGAAAATTTCTGATGATTAAGAGAATCCAAGATGTCCATCAAGAAACCTCATGATGGCATTATTCAAAGGGTGACTGCCACACCACCCATGATGTCTATGGAGATACTTTAATACTGACCGTTGTTCTCTTAGTGAAAGGCCACCCACAGCTCTATGTTTTTTCTATCTGCCCTTTTAAATATTGTTTTGACTAGGAAAATCTTGTATTTGACTTGTAAAGATGATTTAGGATACAGATACCCATGGTTCCTTTGACAAAGCCGTGAATGACCTGGATTCAGTGATTCCTGAGGCCCCAACCCTGCAGGCTTTGTGCTGAGTTCCACCTGTGTTGCTCCGTTTCTTCCATTCTAACATGAGAAGCTGAGTTGCTGTATATTTAGGTGAAACCTCCCAAGATCGCAGGCTGGTCCATAGCCAAGCCTGAGCTCCAGGCATGCCTGCCCTCTCCCATCCTGCTTCTCAGGTCTAGGCTGGAGTCTTAGTGTCGGGGTGGGGGCCGAGAGGTTGGGGCATGGGCAGACACAAAACTGGGAATGGGAGGAGGGGAGTGGGAGATCTAGGGTCACAGCACCAGCCTCGGCACTGGTGCAGCTGGGCTCAGGGCCCCAGCACGACTCTTCCCTTGCCAACAATGTGACTCTCAGCCAGTCCTCCCACTCCCCTCACTCACTGGCATCCCCCTTGGCAAAATGAGTTGCCCATCAGGCCTCCCTTCTGGGTCTTTTGCAAGGATTAAATGAGACA
>NW_007011864.1:0-2026 GCF_000164805.1 Carlito syrichta
AGACATGAGAATGACACGACAAATCTTTACTTAAAGTGTGTGTTGAGCACATGAGTCCTGAAGGATTAACAGGAAGTAATGTGGGATTGATGAGTGTTCACAGAGGTTACCCCCTGCAAGTGTGCCTTGGTGAGAAACTTACCATCTTCTCAGAGAGTCCAAAGGAAGGCTTAACCAGACAAAGCCTCAAGGATTTAATAGGCATCAGTGATTCTAAGATAGGTTAGCAGCTCTCTGGCAGTTGGCATCTGAGGAGTCCACCTGTCATTGTACCACCAGCTTCCTCCTCTGGCTTGTGCCCAGCATCAGGTGGTCCTGCTTTTGTCCAATGAGCATCCTGAGCCCAGAGTCAACAGTGCCTGGGTCTAGAGCTGGGATAGACTTGTGGTTTGTACCCGATGTTATGCTGAACAGCACATGATGCACTGTAGCAAAAAGGAATATAAAGACCCACACCTGGGTCCAAAAACACAACTGCACAAATAGAAAAGGAGATCTGTGTTTCAAGAGTAACACCCATGGTGGAGTGTCAGTGCTCCTGGTGATCAATGATTTCTATTATGGTCCTTGACTGAATTAGATTTTTGTTTACCCCCAGTCAGTTGAATTTTCATCTGCAAGGCATGTTAACAGAACCACATTTTCATTCCAAACATTCAAGGGATGCTCTGATAGATTATTGATATACTCATTTTTGAAAAGTTACATGAATCTTTGCTCTGCCCAACTGAAAGATGAAGCAAAAACCCGAACTGAAAAATGGTGTAAAAGGCTACCAAAGAGCACTGAAATCTTTTAAAATACACGTATGACTAAACCAACACTTTAAGCTTAGTTATAAAACCATATACCAATGTTAAAATTATTTTTGAAAGAAAAAGTACTCAAAGTAAGCAAAAACAAAACAACAATAAGAATAATTTCATACCAACAATTTATATCTAAAATTCCAGAGCCTGTTGAAAATTTCTAAGTGGAAGAGGAAAATGAGGGGATGATAGAGAAGAAAGTATGCTAAAATTCTTAAGATAAACAGAGTGAAGTTTAATATAGGGTACATAAATTGTAAAAGTATAATGGTAATAGAGAACATAAAAGTATTTAAAACATACACAAAAGGCAAGAAATCAAGAACATGATAAGGACATATTAAAATACATTTTAAAACAAGTGGCAGAAAAATGAATATAATACTTATAATTTTATATATAAATGCAAAATATACCAAAAAACAAAATCATGAACTTTGCAGCAAATTGGATGGAGTTGAAGACCATTATACTACGTGAACAATCATGGAAACAAAGAACTGAATACCACATATTCTCACTCATAAGTGGGCCCTGAATATTAGACATATTAACACAAGGGAGGGATCAGCAGTCACCGGGCACTGCTAAGGGAGGGAAGAGGGCAGGGTACACATGACAACACAAAGGGTACTTGGTTCATTACCAGGAGGAGAGAGAGCCAGTTAGAAGCCCAAACTTCACCTGCATGTAGCCTACTTATGTAGCTAATCCTCACTTGTACCCTACATTCTTATAATAAAATAAAATTTAACAAGTAATAATAATCAATATAAAATATGTGAAAACAAAGATTCTTAGATTTTATCAGAATCTAAATTTAAATAGTCATCAAAATGTCAAAAAATGAATTGTTAGTTAAAAGTAAAATAAAATAGTCACAGTATTACTATCAGACAAATGATTAATGGGAATAGAGAGCACACTGCTTAAGAATAAAAGCCCAACCCACCAAGAGAAAAAAGAAAAAGGTACAAGGAATAATCATAAAAAGTTAAGTATTCATTTCTCAGTTTTTAAAATTCAGAGGGTTTTAATTTTTTTCTATATTTTCTATATTTTCTTTAATGTACCTAAGAAGAAAATGAGTTATAACCTTTTCCATTTACTCCCCGCCCCGCCCATTCCCAAATAAGTAAATGCAATTTGGATATCACGTCATCCTACCATTACTAACCCACTCCCAAATGGATCCAATTAGACACCTTTCTCAGGGA
>NW_007011865.1:0-23812 GCF_000164805.1 Carlito syrichta
CAGCGTTGTTCACAATAGCAAAGAACCTGGAAACAACCATGCTGCCCCATCAAAAGAGGACTGGATTAAAAAAAAATGTGGTACATATACACGATGGAATACTACGCAGCCATAAAAAAGAACAAAATCATGAATTTCACTGCAACCTGGATGGAACTAGAGTCTATAATACTGAGTGACCTCTCACAAAAACAAAAATCCGAATATCACATGTTCTCACTCATATAATGGACCTTGAACATCCAATGCAATACTATGAGAAAATGACTGATGGTACTGGGAAACTATGGGGGGGAGGGGGATGGGATTAACAGTAGCAAATATCTGTCGGGGGATGGGAAAACACTTCTTATCTACAGGGTGCCTGAATGAAACGTCATTGTACACCTAACCCTTAACTGTACCCCACAAAACCATAATAAAAAATATTGATTAATGAAAAAATAAAAAAATAAAAAAAAATAAAGAAAATGGAGTCGTGCTCTTCTGCCTCTCTGGGGATGTAGGTAGAGAGGGAAAAGTGGATGAGCTCCCAGAGTCGTGCTCTTTCTCTTCTGCACCTACTTCCTCCTTCCTCAACCTTTGGTTGAGATGTCTGTTCTTGTCAACTAATTTAGAGCCATGTAGATTTCAACTCTGAGGTCTCCCATTTGTGTAAACAGAACAGCTTTTAGGGAGAAGGTGGAAATGTTAGGCTGTGCTGAAAAGCCTGTGCTTTGCCTGTTTGAAGACCTTCCTTGTCTGTGAGACATCCGAGGATTCTGGGTTCAAGGTGGCTCAGTGGGAGTCTCATCTGTGGGAGAGCTCAAGCCCTGGCCCACAAGAAGGGAGGGAAGTACCAGAGTAGAGCCAGACTGGCTCACCCACACAAGCCCATACATGTTTACAGAGCAGGGTGACTGCTTGTGAAGCCAACCATCCCAGGACAGGGCAGTCCCTAATTACGCTCTGCAGGAGCTTGGTCTGGGTAATTCAGTGTGCATGGGGAACTTACTTTTCCCTCATCTGGTGTGTAGCTCCCCACAGCTGGCTATATTTTATAGGACCGAAGCCTTGGGACGTTGGGTTGGAAGCCAGAATTTTAATTTTTTTTCCCCTCTGGTATTCATTCCCCAGTGTATCCCAAGTCTTGGACTTACATGGCTAATCAATCAACATTTATCTTCCATCTATTGCCAAAGTAATTTAGCTAAAATGCAGAACTGAACTGGATCTCTTTCTTGCTTAAAAACTTCAATAGTTTATCACCTACAGACAAAATTCCTCTCTGATGGGAGGTTTGTGAGGCCCCTGCAACCTGGCTCCATGACCTCTAGCCATATATAGCTTCCTCAGACACACCTTTCAGCAAAGGAGAGCTACTGAGCGACCTCTACAAGCCAGGCTGCTTCTTTCCTTCTGCCTGTCTGAGATGTCCCTCTCACCTTCTTCTTCAATTAGCTCCTAGCCATCCTTGAAGACTTGACTCAGGTATCCCCTCCTCCAGGAAGCTTTCCCTCGATCTGTCTCCTCCTCCACTCAAGTTATCAAATACCATCCCATATCTCTGCTGAATTCCTGCAGCAATCCTGTGTCACTCACTGCACTGGGTGTGCATCTGTGTCTCTTGCAAAACTTGGGTCCCTTCACGCTGAGTCTCTGGATCCCACAGTGTGCTATTATAGACCTGGAGCCAGGTGGATGTCTCTTAGATGAGTGAACAGGGGGACTATTATTTCTCTAACTTCCATTGTGTGCTCATGAAAGAGAGTTAGGGAGTGGTGATGAGTCCATTTGCCCAAGGTGCGTGGGGTCTGGGTACATCTGCCTATCACCTGCTGTCCAGTTACCCAGAGCACATGAGGTCTGGGTGCACTGTGTGCCACCTATTGCCTAGTGGCACAGGACACATAGGGTCTGAGTGACTGGCTGCCATCCGCTGTCCAGTTACCCAGGATATGTGGGGTTTGGGTGTACTACCTGCCACCTGCCATATAATAACCTGGGCATGTGAGGTCTGGGTGCACTGCCTGCCACCTATTGTCCAGTTGCCGGGCATGTGGGGTCTGGGTGCATGGGCCTGCTACCTGCCATCCAGTTGCCCAGGGCACGAGGGGCTGGGGTGCACCTGTCTGCTACCTATGTCCAGTTACCCAGGGTATGTGGAATCAAGGTGCACTGCCTGCCACCAACTTTCCAGTTACCCAGGGCACTTGGGGTCTGGTCACACTTGGCTGCCACCTGCTGTCTGCTGGCTTCTCCCAGGTTGGTTGCTTTGGAGCCCTGGATCCAGGGTCAGTGCTAAGCTTGGGCCACGCTGGGCAGGGGCTGCTGCACTGCCCAGAGCTTTCCCCGACAGGCTACACATCCAGCTTCAACTCTGTTGTTGGGTCCAACTGGTCTATGTGAGTCACTTCAACCTTCTGGGTCTCAGTTTCCCCATCTCTAGACAAGCAGGGAGGCCCTTGTGTTCCTTGTACACTCCCCTGACCCTGATGATCTGTGGCTCTGAGCTTCTCTTCTTAGAGGATTGCCCTTCACTCCATGGACCCATGGGGGCCTGTGAGTCACAAGCACAGATACCTCTCAAGGGCTCATAAGAGCCACAAATAATGACAATTGCACAAAACCCGGTTGAGGCCACTCTCTTTCCCTATAACAAGCCCTTGTCTCCTCCTGCCCTTGTGTTTGTGGGAGCATGACTAGAAAGTCAGGCTCAGCACTTCAGGGTCTTATGCCATCTCAGCCTCTTCCCTGCCCTGTCGGTATTCCCTCACTACAGCTGAGCATGCCCAGTGTTGAGAGGTGAAGTCTCCTTTGAGGTTCTTTCCCAGAATCTGGAACTCCTGGGTCTTTTATAGCAATGGGAATTCTAGAGTCTCTTGCCAAGATTTCCAAAGAGTCTGATAAAAGCTGTGCTTGGATTCATGTGCAGGTTGCAAAGACAGACGGAAATGTCGACGTCTTCATTTTGGCTTGAATTATAGCAACTGGGTGTTGTCATCTTATACTAATCAGCAACTCTAATGGACACTACTAATGTCCTTTAACTTGTTTAAAAAATGGAGATGAGGCAATAAATACAGTCCTGCAAACAGTTCCTTATGCCATAAAGCAGAAGTAATACAAGTAGTCCTTGGGGGAAGGGATCTGGAAGTAGCAAGCTGCTCCTCATTTGGTAGGTGTTCCTCACCTGTCTGTGAAGAGGTAGGGTGGAGCCCACTCTCTGACTCCCAGCTTACTGGTGTTTCCTTGATTGCCTGGGAACAAGTTCTTCACTTGAACTCTCAGAGGCATTGCCTTTTTGGAGTCAAAGACTCCTAAACTAAACAGCTCAATCTCTGTTGGGTCTGACCCTTGGGTGGCAGGAAGCATTTATGCCATTACCAAGATCCAGCCACTCCCTAGGCTGATGGGGTGCCTCCTGGGCCGGAGCTCTGGTGAAAACATCCTTCTGTGAGGGTGTCCCCTTCTGTAACGCCAAGTTCTCTCTGGAAAGCTTGCAAGGTATAGCTGCAGCATGTGGGGTGAGGGTGGAATGGGGAGGCCCTGAGCCCCTAAAGAGAGGAAGAAGCTGCTGCCAACGAGAGACGTGGTCCAGCCTGGCATGAAGGCTGGCTGGGGTGAAAATGGGTTCTGTCCATTTCCTGAACACGTTGTGTGATGGGTCCTGTGCAGAGAGCTGGTGGTGAGGTGCAGAGGCCAAGGTGGCATGCCAGTTTCTAGCGCAGAGTGAGGATGGGGAAAATATTTGTTAATGTTTTGATTAAAGAATTAAAGTCAATATTTGTTATATCTGCAGTGTAGACAAGAACATGACAGTGTTCAGGAAGGTGCTGCTGTGCAGATGTGCAGATCAGGGAAGAGAGATGAATATGAGAAGAATCTCAGCAGGTAGCAGAGCCAAGAAGGAGGCCCCAGGCCAAGACCACAGCCTGGGTGGGGTCACAGGGACATAGAGGACTCTGGGCATGTGTCCTGCTGGATCAGGGTCCAAAGTTTGTATGTGTGTAAGGCGACTGAGGCAGGTGTTGAAAAATGAAGGCCAGGGTCCTCCTCTCCCTGTTCTGGAAGCTCTGGAACCCTGCAGGGGCCTACTCAGATGTCTATTCTAATTTTGGCTCCCTGTGGGGGATGAGAAGAGGGACCCAGAAAGGAGGACAGATTGTCCAGGCCTGTATTTTCTGGCCTTCAAGTCCTTCCTGTGCTCACCCATATAAGATGGCAAATCTTAGAGAATCAGGGATAAGATATGATCTAGGCCTTGGCTGGGAGTGACCACCTCAGCTTTAGACAAGGAGGACTCTCTGGGCATGAGGATATTGAGCAAGATGCTGCTGACAACTTACCCTCAGCCTGGCTCTGTCAGCTTGGGTCAGGAAGATTAGCCCAGAAAGTGTTCCCTGGAGCCAGCGGGCAGTGAGCTGCAGAAGCTGGAAGCCAGCCGAGAGATAACCATAGCACTGGAGGCTTCTCAGCTGAGAGCAAGGACTCCTGTTTGTCAAAGGCCTGCTTGGAGCAGTTTTAAACAAGTGATTTCATCTGAATGTTCATAACAAACTCTGTGTGGTTGACCCTGTTTTACAGATGCAGGCTCAGAGAGGTTAAGTGATTGTTCCAAATCACATAGTCAATAAGTGGGGGTACTAGGATTTGCACCTAGTCACTCGCCTCGAGGTTCAACGTGCTTTCTGCTGTCCCCTCCCCTCCTCACTCTGACCTTTTGCTGACTACAGATGCTTGAGACCTTGAGGGAGTCCCACCTTGAATCATGAGTGACTTCAGCCTTCCCCAGGGCAGGATGCAAGCTTTGCCACTTGCTGCCTGCTCTTGCTGCCACAGCTTACTGGTTCATGTGAAGAACCAGCATCATTTACCAGACGTTGGGAGTTCAGGCCACTGTTATTACCCTTCTCCCATCTGCCCATCAAACTGCAGGTGGCTTCCCCAGGAGACTTGGTCAACACCCTCCTGTCCCATGTGAAGCTTGGCCTGTACCTTCCTCCACCCAGTGAGTGACCATGGACGGGGTTTTGTAGCTGTAGAAATGGGGTACACAAATCCGTGGGAGTGAGGAGGCAGAGAGGAGGGAATACTACAAGTTTGTGTTGGGGTCTGCATTCATCCTCCTTGTGGACTCAGTTTTGGAGCCAGTACTGACAGCTCTCTAGATGCCCCCAGAAGCTGTTTCTCCTACTGATGGAGAGCCCTCTGCCCACCATGCCTGAGATGGGTTCCAGGAAGGGCCTACTGGGGATCGGGATGGTAGCTGGAATGTGGTGTCTTGGAGAGATTACCCAAAGGTGACTCCTGGCTGGGTGAGGTAAGGCCACAGGAGCCTCTGCTTACTGGTGGCATCCTGCTGAGGCAAGCACAGTCTGCATCTCCTCAGTTTTCCTGGGAGAAGGCATAATGCATTTCCATGATGGCAGAGAAGTCTTGCCCAAGAGTCCTTCTTCCTCATAAGCCTGAGGCCCCCTGGTACCCACAGTGCTCAGGAAATTAAAACCAGCGAGCCCCATGTCCACTCACTGGAGAAGGAACAATGGCCACCTCTGTGCCATTAACTCTGTGCTGTGATTGAATTAATTCTGAGGAGACTCCCACTCAGAGATTTCTCCCTGTAGGACAGTTACCAAGGACTGGAGTCACAGTACAGTAATTTATCCCTTTGGTGAAGTGTCATCCTCATTAGAACACAAGCTTACTGAGGGGCCACTCTGAGCTTAGCTGTCTGTGTTTGGTGAGAGGCAAGAGATCTTGTACCTGTCAGGTAATCATGAGCTGGAAGGAAAGGGGTAGAGTAGGGCAAGGCCATGCAGGATAACTCCTGAGGGTGATGCCCCCAGGAGGGAAGAGGCCTGCTGGGTGGCATCAGCACCAGCTCTAACCAACTGTGGGGGCATCTTGGGTCAGAGGCTTTACTTTGGGTCTCGCCTTTCTTATCTATAAATCATAGTTTGGGGTTAAAGGACTTCTAGAGGTTTTATTCCTTCTGAATTTCTGGTCCCTGGAAGTCTTTAGGGGAAAGGGAGTTTCTTCTATTCATTATTTTATCATTGGATATTCTTTGGTGGGGAGAGATAATAGATAAAGAACCAGTTCAGTGAAAAAATTGAAAGGCTTGTGGGAAAAAAAAAGGTTAGATTGACCCCCTGTGACTCCAGTGACCTAGGGAAACGTTCATATCTATATTTTGATTACACATCTCTTCTTTCCCAGCGGAGATGGGCAGTGACTCTGCATTTCTAAGGTTACAGCCAATGACAAAACTGGCCAGAGGGGCAAGGAGCTGTCCAGCAGAGGAACCTGCTGAAATCATCAGGGAACATTGGATTCCACCAGGGACCAGGACTCACAATGTGCTGTGCAGTGTCCAGGGCCAAGCAGAAAACTAGCAAATGAACTTTGACTTTGTCCTTAAGGCACTTACACTCAGTTAGGGAAGCCAGGCACCAATACTGTGATTTCTAGAGCTCTACTGCCGAAAAGGACAGTCTGCATGGTTAAGAAGACAGAGAGGGAAGTAAACTCTAAAGCCTTGGGCAGGGTTGGGATTTGAAGTGGGTTTTAATCATTACTGGATATGACTGAGTGACATACTGTTGGAATTTCAAGCAGAAGGGATGGCATGAGCTAAAGAGGTTTGCAATCTTTGCAAAAATGAGGCAGAAAGGGAAAGGACAGGGTGGAGGAGGATGAGAATGAAGAAGGGAGGAGGAGGAGGGGAAGGAGGCAGAAGGGGGGAAGAAGGGGCGAGCAGGAGGGAAGAGAAGGTGGAGAAAACTGGAGAAGAGGAGGAGGGGAGGAAGGGAGGGGAAGGAACAGACTCTGATGATAAGCTAGAGTGGGGGCCTACTGCTTCTTGGCACCATGCCAAGTGTGGGCTTGGAATTCAGTCTGGGAGGAAAGCTGACTACAGAGGGAGAAGGAGGGGACTGGAGAGAGGTGAGCAGGGGAAGCGCTTCACACAGAGAAGGGGAAAGCCCCTAATCAAGCAAGTGCTCCTCAAAAGGGCCTGCCTCCTCCTGCTCTTAGAAGGAGGTACTCTGCAGCATAGTCACTGGTCCAAGTTTCAGGAGACAGGAGCTGTCAGGAGTGGCTGAGGCTGTTCTCCTGGTTTCTCCTCTTCTCTGCAGAACCTTTTTCCCGGGAATGCCTTCCAGTTTGTCTGATTAATTCTTTCTCAGTAAGCCTTCATGGCCCATGGTCTCAAGACTGAAGGTTGGGTGAGGGGTGTGGCAGACCTGCTGTTGGGTTAGCTGCCTCCATGGGAATGTCTCCCCTTCCAGGAGTGATCAGTGGGCCTGTATCATAGCACTCCCACTCCAGAGTTCAAGGAAAGGTACTGGCCTCTTGCCCGCTCCAGCATGGGCCTTCTCTTTCCCTTCTGGGGGAGTCCCCTGGGAGCTCACCCATTCTAGGAAGACTTTGTAGCCTAGGCTTCCATGCAAACATCATCTCTACTCTAAACTTAACTCCTGAATTTTTCACCTGTTTAGGATCACCTTGCGTTCTTATTTCTTGATGCCTCCAAATGAGCCTGCATCCATATCTGTGGCAGCTTCCTCCTTTGAGCCTCAGGCTCGTTTAAGAGCAGGGCTGTGTGCTAGAAGGAGATCTTGCTAATACACCCACTAGCAAAATACATGAGGCTATTTCTGTGCCTGAGTTTTTCTTCTCCACAATGATCTCCTTGTTCCCCTCCCACCTAGAAATGGTGGGAGACAATGGGGTGGGGGAATAGAGCTTTTAGAAAGATATTCTTGGGATGAGACAAAACCTCTTAGAATAATGATGGCTATTGGAATGGTTTCCTTTTGGTATTCATTGCTAGGGCTTTCACATCGAAGTTTAGCTCAGCTTTCAAGTCCTCAATATCAAATAACAGTTGTGGCCAAGTTCTTCCTGCTGAAATGTAGGCATGAAAATCTCTCATAGTGAGAGATTTAGGTTGTATTCCTTAAGGAAACCCCAAGTGTCAGTATATGCTTTCTACTGGTGTATTTTACTGGGGAGAAGGGGTTCTGAATAGTCCTCATTAGAAGATGGTTGGTCTGTCTAGAATGGATTAAGAATAGTATAGGTTGAAGACAGTGGTGGTCTGGACTAAATAACTGATTTCATAGCATTTCAGTCCCTGGTTGAGTAGAAGGTATCATCTTCCACTTCATGCTGCCCTGGAGACCTGGGGCTATTTTCTTTTCTGTGAAAGAGAATTTGAAAGCCAATTGATATAATTTGAACCTGCATGCAATTAAAAATGAAATTAAGTAGGTTCACAAAATCTAACCCCCTGGTTTAACAGGCTGGAAGTGACTGCTCAGATCCTGGCTGAAGGGTAGTAGTGGTGGTGGAGTGCAGAGAGGTGCTGTCATTGTCTACCCTTCCGACTGGTGTGCAGGTGTGAGCAGAGGTACTGTGCTCTATGCTCCAAAGAAGGTTCCTTCCTACCTCCTGCAGGTTGCGGAAGGCTCCCTGATGACCGTCTCTGAGTCCAGAGCCTGGGTTAAGGAGGGTACCGGCAGCACCTCCAGCAGATTCTGCCTCAGGGTCCACAACCTGGCCTTGGCTGCCACCTTGTCATCACTGTCCACTGAGGACCCCAAGAAGATAACCACCATGACATCACAATCATAGGCTCTGCTCTTCTTCCTTCTGCCTGTGTATCTGAAAGAAAAATTTAAGATGGGGAAACCCACCTTGATTCCTCAGAGTGTTGAATGAAATTGAAGGGCAGAATATCTATTTTTCAGTTATGCATACTTATTCCCTTTCAAAAAGAGTTGAGGAGGCTGTCAACATGGAGCTTTGAGAAGAAAATCCTCTCCTGTGAGGAGAGTTGCTGTTTGGGTGCAAATACTGGCAATGCTCTCTCTTTAATCAGTGTAAAGGCAAACCAGCCCTGAGGACACTGATGAAAGTGGCTGAGTTAGGATAAGGCCCTGCAGCAGGGCTGGGCCAGAGGAAACATGAGCCAACAAAGATTCAGGGTGAATTAAAAAGGAGGGCTCTCTGTAGAGATTGGGTTGATTTACTGCAGAGGGCACACTTTGAAAACTGGTATTATTTTTTTCTAAATGTACTGACATTTTTATGATCTTTTAAATGCTTCTTTAACCTGTTATCTTATATAAATGCAGTTTTCTGTAGCTGTATTTAGTTAACTGCCTTGACTTGGTTTTGGAAATAAATAACTTAAGTCCTGAATAACAATTCTTAATCATTTGCTTAGTTGCAAGGAAGGTTTGTTCTTTTATAAGGCAAGTGTATACAGCTAGAATAGTGAGCTGGGGTGTTTGAACCACATCATCATGTCTACTGGAAGCCTAGCAGTTCATATTACAAAATTACAATTAAGACATTTACCATTAAAGAGCTACCTTTGAAAGCACATTTACCAAACCCCTGGCAGCATACTCAGTGCTTCACCTGTCATAGCAGATTTGGTTACCTCCCAACCCCATTGGCCTTTTTTGATCAGGTATATGCTGTCATGTGCTTTAAAAGCTGGCCTTACCCATGAGGCTAGTCATGGTCACATGTCCCTAGTAAGTCATTGACTTACGTAAGGTTAAGTAACAGCATGGAGTGTAATCTTGTCCAATGGGATAAAAGAGAAGATGAGATTAGAAGCATCTGAGAGAGGTTTTTCAAAAAAGAGACAAAAGGATGAGGTTTCCTCTCTTCTTCTGCTAGATGTGTCCTACCCGGATGTGAGGCCCGAACAGTGAGACCTGCTGAGACTGTAGGGGACCCAATGTGAGAACAGATCCAATATCAGAAGAGTGGCGGAGTGAGAAGATGAAAAGAACCTAGGTTTTTCCTGACATTGTTGAGTCATTCAATTAAAAAACCCTGGAATTTTCCTCCCTGTGACAGTTTGTTTTGTGGAATAAAATTTGCTTTATTGGGGTTGGCTTCTTAGTTGGGACATTCTACCCCTGTAGAGATCCATTCATTTGTACTTTAAACCAGTGATCTTATGAAGTAGGTATTACTATTGCAGTCATTATGCTGGTAAATAAATCGATGAGCATGGTGGTTTAGTAGCTTGCCCAAGGCCAAACAGCTAGTTCTGAGGTAAGTTCAGAGCACCCCTGAGCTATTGCTGCTGGCCAGTGCACTGCCCAAAAAAGCTGCTTGAGGTCACGTATCTGAGGGGTTCGTGCGGAGGAAATGTCCTCTGAATCCCAGGCCAGGTGTGTGTCCCCTCATGACGGCAGCCAGCCTGCCTTCCTAGTTCTCGACTGCTGCAATGGCAGCATCTGTGATTGCAAAGGGTGACAATTTATACCTCTCATTTCATCACATCATCTATCAGCAGACAGCTAGGCTCTAAAAAAATCAATCCCACAACGACTCGGTCCCCAACAGAGATGCATCTGACAACAGTAACCATCTCCACACTGCATGCTGACTGAGAGCCAGGAGTTCCCAGAAGGCCTGTGGCCTTTTATTCATTTATTTATTTTGAGACTCTGCCTCTAGGCTGGTGAATCCCTATTCCTTTGTCTTGGTTTGGGGGAAAAGAGGGCTGATGATATGACCCTGCTTGTTCTCCTGGCCTCTAGGAGGCCTGGGCTTCCCTGAATGGACCACATGGTCATACTGATTGCTTGATTATATGCAAACCCAGCAGTAATCAGGACACAGCTGGCTTATGGATCGCTTTGTTAAAATGTCCCACCTTCCGGTGTCCCCATCCCTGTGGCTGGGAAAACATTTCTATAGAAAGTACTAAGGGTATTCAGCAGGCATTGGTGGCTTCTGGATTCAGGAATAGAACCAAAGGGGAGGAGTCACAGAAAGATGGGAACAGAAAGCAGAGAGAACAGACGGATGGGGTTGTTTGAGAAGGAGGGTCTTTTAGACCTCAGGAAGTGGGAGAGACTGGTTCAAGAATAATAATAATTACAGTTTCTCACATGTTTTCAGTGTTTTCAGGGCACTAACTGAAACAATACCCCACGACAGGGGCTGAGTCAATGTAACACAAACACATGATGGATCGGAATAGTGACAGTTATCTTTTCTTGAATTCATATTTTTTGTCATCACATTACTAATTATGTAGATTATCTCATCCAATCCCCATAATGACTCCGTGAAGTAGATATTATTATTGTTCCCATTTTACAGATGAGAAACTGCTGTACAGGGGGGTTAAGAGAGTTTTGCAAGATCATATAGGCAGTAGGTATCAGAGCCTGGGACAGAACTCAATTCTTCTGCTTCCAAATGTAACAGCTTCCCAGTGGGCCTAGGGAGATGGTCCTGTACCTGAGCCCCTAGCTGGGCATTGGGATACACTTGCTTCTCATGCCCAGAAGCTGTTAATAATGCCAGGGAGTTGCACCTCCCATTGGGAGACAGAGAGAAGAGTCCCCTTCCAGAATTTGCTTGCAGAGCTGTTTATTAACTCTCTGGGCATTTTGCTGATGGTGCGATTTGTAGAGCTGTTAATGGTAATGAAACTCCAGCGAGCGTCAGGAGACACGGGTAAAGCCGAGGAGTGAGAGGAGCTGCCAGCTCTCCAAGCTGCCCTTTGCTGGCTAATGAGGCCTGCGTATTCTCCTGCTTCAGACAGCTCCGGAAATGTCAGGTGCCACAACATAGGCTGTCCTGGGAGCTTGTCAACTTCTTTTCCTGCCAACTCCAGTCACTGCAGGAGGAATTGCCATGACGTTATGCTGTCCACTTTTAAGCAGGAGTTTAGGGCTGTGAGGGTTGTTCAGGCACATGTTGTGTAATCCTGGGACCAGCTTTGAATTCAATTATTGGTCCTCCAATACCATGCTTTGGTGGCCATGTGACTTTGTACAGCAAATATTGAGAGCAACTCAATTCTGTAATGAAGAAAGACTTGATTCTAGTAATTCAATCTCCATTAAAGTCATCACGGATAAAGTCATTATGGATATTTTAAGGATGAGAACCATGAGAGAACATGGGCCTACAGAGACAACCTGAGCTAAGCTTCCCATCAGACAGCCTCTGGCCTGGCTCTTGTGGTGAAGTTTTCGAACAAAGATTGAGCTCAGAGGCCTGAGCTCTGCCTCTCCTTGGTGCAGTTTAGAGGAAATGAGTAAAGGAGCTGAAAGAGGAGAGCCAAAATCTTATGGGGATGCCCTCCAACCCAGTTCCAAAGGACAGGGCTGTATCATCCGTTTACCTGTCGCTGAACACTTCTCATGGGTCAGGTGCTCTTTTCAGTTTAGGGAAAAGCACCATTTAAGACTCAGGACCTGAGTCTGGGAGCTCTGGTAGCAGAGGCAGACATATAGATACATTCACTTAGGGAGGGGCAGCCATGGCCATGACAGGAGAGAGCATCTGCAGAGAAGAAGAGAGAGGCACTCCCTCTACCTGGAGGGCTGTGCCAGGTCTGCACAGAGGGGTGCTTAGGGTTGGGGGCAGCTGGGGAGTGGGATACTCCCTAGCATAGAGGTAGGTAAGGGGCAGTTTGGGGTGATGGAAAGAAGACAGGCTTTGTAACGTCAGAGTAGGCTCAAATCTGGGTTCCAAGAGGCACTTGCTGTGAGACCTTGGGCATGCTCATTAGCAGGATGAGCCTTAATCTTCTCATCAATAAAAGAAAGAGGATGACCATTTTACATAATTGTGGTCAGGCTATAGCATGAATGAGGAGTCAGTCTAAGTGAACATATTTATATGAATGTTGGTTTGTTCTCTAAATTCTAGGGGGCAGGAGAATTTACAGGCAAGAGCAGGGCATGCTTGAAAAGACTGCACAATGTTTCACTCCAGGCAAGGATGTGTGCTGAGTGAGTCAAGGGTATTTTGGGTATGTCATTCCCCACCCCTGTCCCCCAAATAAGACTCTACTTCTCATTTAAGCATTTGCATAAGATATTGGCTACTGGTTAGTGTGTATTGGGTTTTTTGAGTTGAAATTAAATCAGAAAAATTAAGAATCTCTGGAAAAGGCAAAGTACAAAAACAAAAACACTCCAGAAAGGAAAATGCTCAAAGTTTGTTATGCAACATGGTAACAAGTATTGGGAACCCAGGTTTCTGAAGTTGCTTAAATTGGTTCAAGGTGCTTAGTGAATACAGGAGTCAGTAGGAAACCAGAGACCACAACTCTTAGACTCCATCCCAAGAGCAGGTACACAGGTCTGGGCAGGACCGGAATTTGCATCCCCAAGAAAGTGCCTTGGTAATTTGGATGCAGTAGGGCCTAGTCCACACTTGGAGGCCCCTGTGCTGGGTGTAGATGCATGTGTACACTTTGAATACCTTGCTCGCCTTAATCAAAGCTTCCTCTCTCTGATCAAGCCCGTGGCTGGGGCAAAGTCTGAAAGCAAAAATGGAGAAATGAAGTTCTGGGAAGGTTCTATTCCCAAGGCCGTTCTGCCAACAAAAAGCATGCCAGCATCCTCACCTTGGGAACCCGGGGGGTGGCCCAGCTGAAGAAACATCACTGCGGAATGGTCAGGAGGCTTTTCCTTTGTAGGCAACCTTCAGCAGCAAATGTCCAAGGCAGTGAGGTCAGCAAACTAGTCCTTCCCAGCGGGCCAACTCTCAGGTAAGGAGTGGATGCCCACACATGGCATGACTCCAGGAACACTGGAAGGTTTCTATTTCCAGAATTTCTCCCCTCTGACCTGAAGTTCTGTCTAACTTATATGGGTTTAAGTCCCTGCAAATATGCAGATGTGTTGTTCCAAAGGCAGAGTCCCTAGCCCGGCAGCACTTGGAATGTGGCTGTAAATAGACACGAGCTGGTCACTGGAGCCACAGACTGGAACATGGAGGGAATGACATCGTTGGATGCAGTCCGAATTAAGAAGAAAATTGTCCAGATGGGCATGGGAGTTAAATTATCTTGATGCATTTAGCCCACTATTGATTTGGCCCTGAAACTGGTTCTCTGTAAAGACCATCCTTGCTCCTACCCAGAGCACCCAATTAACAGTACTACTGGGAGAATCAAATATGTGTAAGTAGGGATGTTCTATGGAGGGTGGTTAAAGATAGGGCCCAGCATTGGGTGAGGTCTTGATGGATGGGCAGGATTTCCAGTGGCAGAGGTGAAGCATTCGTGTGTATGTGTGTGTATGTGTGTGTGTGTGTGTACATGTATCTGTATGTGTGTGGCATATTTCCAGAGAAGGTGGTGGCCTAAGCAAGTTCAATATAACTGAAGGAAGGATTCTTACAAGAGGTGGTTAGGGTCAGAGCTTGAGGACCTTGAATGTCAGACTCAAGAGTACACACTTCAAGGGGAGCCATGGAGGGTTTCTGAGTAGGAGACTGCTATATGCTTTGAAAAACTAATCTGATGGTGTAAGGTTGGAGTAGGCCAGACGATGACGGCACAGAGAATAGTCACAAGGCTCTTACAGCTGTCTAGACCAGGGAAAACTTGCACCTTTCAGTGTTGAAATACTCTCAGACATTGCCTACTGTATGCAGGGAGGTTATATCAGTAACTAATTTTAGCAAGCAGCTAGTAGGGTGAAGGTGATTCTCATTATTCATTCTTTTCTTTTTTAAATTATTTTTTATTATAAAGATGTGGAGTACAATTCAGGGCTAGGTATACAAATGTTGATTATAGAGGTACCCTTGTTGATATTTATTCTTTTCAACCAATATTTACAGAGATTTTCTATGATACATCTGTGGGGTAGACATAGCCTCCACCTCAGAGAGACTAACTTCTCATGCATTTTGTATTGCTCTTTCCAAGGGGGAGAGAGCCTAGGTTGAGAAAAACCTAGCAGCTTTCCTGAAACTCACCAACCAGTAAGTGGCAGGGTGTGGATTCAAACATGCATTTTGCTACCTGCAAATGACCTACAAACATTTGCTGACACTTCCTGCTCATGAACAAGGGGGCTAGGCAATGTGATAAGTGGGTTATCAATTATGTTATATTATTTACTCATAAAAACAGTTTTAATGGGAAGGTATAAATGATAACTCATTTTTAGATGGTGTAATTGAGATATAAGGAAGCAAATTGCCCAAGTCACACAGTGAGTGAAGAGCCAACATTTTACACTTCTATCCAGGCAATCTTATCTCCGGACCTTACTCTTAAGCATTGCACCATCCAAAGCTCTTCCCTCCCTCCCTTTCTTTCTATTTCCCTTCTTTCCTTTCTTTCCTGTCTTTCTCCCCAAATAATTCAATATAGTCTTGACAGCTGTGTGCAGTGTGTGTGGGGAAGAGGGTAGGGAGAGGATAAAGAAGAGTCAAAGGTGATGCTAGGTTCTTACCCCTGTACCCCGTGCCAATGACAAGCATAGAGAGCCTGGAAGCAGAGCAGGCTTGGGTGGAAGTTTGGGGAAGGAGAGTGAGCAGGGGACCCTGGTGTGCGGTCCTGAGAATTAGGGGCAGCAGGAGGATGTGGGTCTTTTGGAGGAAGAGACAGCCCACAGGGAGAGGAGCCCTGAGCCAAATGTCATTTTCATCTGTTGCCTGTGTTCTGACAGTTGTAGATTGAGATCCGGATAGGAGAAGGCATGTCCAAGAACACACAGCTGCACAAACTCATTGCTGCTATGCATAAAGGGAGAAACCTTTAATAAGTTGATCCAGAAACAGAAATAGTTCCAGGTGTGGGTGAGGGAGTAGTTGCAAATCCTCACATGACCAGCTCCTTGTGTGCAGGAACTATGGCATGTCTGAAGGAGTGACCCCTTCCTTATAGCCTCCACTGTCTTCTCCTCAAGACAGAGATGATTATAATTTCCTATGTGCCACTATCCAACCTGCACACTATGACCATCTGTCTTTATATCTGTCTCTCCAGCCAGAATCAGAACAACTCACCAGAAGAGACCATGTCCAAATAGTTTTACATCTCTACTTTGACGTGTCTAATGCCTAACACTTAGAACTTATTCAATAAATATTTGTGGAAGGGAAGAAGTAGAGGAAGGGAGAAAAAGGGGAGAAGGAGAGGGAAAAGAGGGGGAAGGAGGGAAGGAGGGAAGGAGGGAAGGAGAGAGAGCGCGACTGAGAGAATTGATTATTGATTCTTGTCCAGGACCTGGCACGGGGCAGATGCAAGAGTGGTAAAGTCCTCTCTCTGTCTCGCTCCAAGGGCACAACTGACTCCAGACTCCCAGAGGATGGGGTATGAGGTGCCCTGGCATATCTGGGCAGGTGCATGGGCCCTGGAGTGGCCTGTCCTGACCACCTTACTAGCTGAGCAGCTGTAGAAATTTCCTGACAACTAGTGCAGTACTTGGTTATTGGGCCCTCTCCCTTTGGCCTCAGTGGAGAGACCTCACACTCTGATCAGTTTTCTGGGGGCACTGCTGTGGGCCTATGGCTGTCAGGGATCACCAACTTCATTGGGGGCATGGCAATGAGGCTGGACACATCCTCTGCACCAAGACAGCAGGTGGGCTCATCATGACTCTCCTTGCAGTAGAGTGAGGAGAGTTTGGCTGGACCCTCAAGACTGGAGAGGATTCAGGCTTTTAAGAAAAGTTGCCAGAGGATACAGAGAATAAATAAGCCATCCCTTCCCCACATAATCAGCTTCCAGGTTTAGAAGGAATGCCTGCCCTAGTGGAACCCACACCAAGTGACTCCATATGTCCCTGTGGCTCCCAAGCCTCCCCTTCAGTCCATGGGGCATCTCATCCTCCCCATATGCAGCTTCCTCTGCCCCTGTCCTGAGGGGTTGGCCACCTGTGTGAAGACCCCAGAGTTCATCCTACTGCTCTCAACAGGCTGTTCTAAAGTCCAACTCCTGGTCTGTGCCCACAGGATAGTTCCTCCATTCAGGATATGACATTCCTACTTCTGGTTGCTCAGGTCAAAAGTAACCTCTATGGAAAAGAGTATGGAGTTTTCTCGAATAACTAAAAATAGAGCTAGCATTTGATGCAGCAATTCTACTACTGGGCATCTACCCAAAGGAAATTATTATATCAAAAAGACACCTGCACTCATGTGTTTACTGCAGCATTGTTCACAATAGCAAAGTCATGGAATCAATCTAAGTGTCCATCAGTGGAATGTTGGATAAAGAAATGTCATATATGTATACAATACTATTCAGTAACAAAAGGAATGAAATCATGTCTTTTGCAGTGCTATGGATAGAACTGAAGACCATTATCTTAAGTGAAGTAACTTATAAACAGAGTCAAACACTGTGTTCTCACTTATAAGTTCTCACTTATAAATAACGTGTACACAGGGGCATATAAAGTGGAATAAAAGACACTGGAGATTCGGAAAGGCGGGAGGTGAGTGGGTGTGGGGAATGAGAAATTACCTAATGGGTACAATGTATACTATTCAGGCGATAGTTACAGCCCAGACCTCACCACTATGCAATATATCCATGTAACAGATCAGCACGGTATCCCTTAAATTCATGCAAATAAAAAAGAAAGAATAAAAAAGACACAGGAGCTGCCCTTGATTTCTCTTTGTCTCTTATTCTACATTTACAGTATGTGACACCTTCACACACTTCTGGATTCCAGTGTCTACTCCTCCCCACTACTACCTGACATGGTTCTTCACAACCCCTCACCTAGATGTTTTCTAAGTGTGTCTGGGCTGGCATCTTGGTCCTCCACATCTCTCAGCAGCCAGAGGGATCCTTTAAGATATGGGAGGTTTCATGTCTGCACTCAAAACTCGTCAGTGACTTCCCTGTCACTTGGGCTTAAGATCTTGCACTGGCCTTCGCAGCCTCAGATTGTTTTTCCTGCCCTCTTATCCACCCCACTACGCTCCATTACAGCTTTTAATTTTTCCTGAACATGCCCAGAATATTTCTGGCCAAGCCTTTGCACTTGCTGTTTTTTCTGCATGGACCCTTCTCCCATGTCTACATGACCAGTCTCTCACTTCCTGTCAGGATGGCTGAGGTGTTATGCTGCAGTAACAAACATCCTACAATGTGTCCCCAACAGGGGAGCTAGGGTCTCTGCTCCATGTATCCCTTGTCCTGACAACCAAGCTGGCCAACAATGCCATCAGTGCATGATACGGTCCATTCCACTCACATATCAGCAACCAGAGTGAGACACACGAACAATCCCAGCTTCATTGCCCATTACCTCCTGCCAAGGAGGTGCTGGAGCTCAGATACCTGTGCACAGTATGACAATGACCTCAATGTCCTTGTTAGAACTCACCTCCTCTGTCAACCCGCCATGACAATACCACATGACATAGTAATCTCTTTCCTGAATACCCCACATGACATATAAACATCTCCTAACAATCCCAAATAGCATGGAAACCCTTCCCCTGACAACCCATGTGACATGGACATTCCTCACTGACAACCTTAAGTAACATACTAATCCTCCCTGACAACCCCATGTGAGATAGCATCCCATCCATGATAATCTCATGTGACATAGCAATTCTCCTTGATAACCCCATTTGACACAGTAACCTCTCTCTGACAACCTCAGGTACCATAGCACTCCTCCTTAACAACCCTAGGTGACTTATAGATCCCATCCCTGACAACCTCAGGTAACATAACATCCTTCCCTAACAATCCGATGTAATATAGCAATCCTTCTTCTGACAACCATAGGTGACATTGCAACACCTCCCTGAAAACCCAAGGAAGTATAACACTCCATTCTCACAACCTATCAGCAGTAATTGCTGCTGATGGGTTGCTATGTCATGAGAGGTTGTCACTGGATGGGCTGTTATGTTTCCCAGGGTTGTCAGAATATGTGACAAGCAGCACTTTCCTTCACAACTCTGGGTAACATAGCAACCCTCCCTTGACAGTCCCATGCGACATAGCAACACTGTCCAGTGACAATCCTTTGTGACATAGCAACACTTTTTGACAAGCCTGGGTAACATAGCAACACTCCCTTGACAACCCCATGTGACATAGCAACCTTTCTCCTGACAGCCCTATGTGACAGAGAAACAGTTCCTGAAAACTCTGGGTAACATAATAACACTCCCTTAACAATCCCATAAGACATAGCAACCTTTCTCCTGACAACCCTTATGTGACATAGAAACACTCCCTGAAAACCCTGGTTAACATAGTAACACTCCCTTGACAATCCCATATGATATAGCAACCTTTTTCCTGACAACCCTATGTGACATAGCAACACTCATTTGACAACCCCATGTGATATAGTAAACTTTCTCCTGACAATCTTATGTGACATAGCAACACTCCCTGACAGCCCCAGATAACCCTGCTATATGAAATAGCAGCCCCTCCCCTGACAACCCCAGGTGATATAGCATGATTCCTTTAACAACCCCATGTGACATAGTAACCCTTCCCCTGACGACCCCATGTGGCACAGCAGCCCGTCCCTGACAACCCCAGCTAACATAGCAAAACCCCCTTGACAACACCTGGTAACATAGCAACTTCCCCTGACAGCTCCATGTGACAACCCTCCCTTGACAACCCCCCAACAACCCTATGCAGCACAGTACCTTTCCCTGACAACTCCAGGTAACATAATAATCCTTCCCTGACAACCTTATGTGACATAGCAATCCCTCTTCTTCCCTGCCAACCCCAGGTGACATAGCAACCCCTTTTTTTGCTGTAGGTTCTCCATTTCTGCTTTTTTTCCCCTTATTTTTTCTCCTGAGAACTCCCCACTCTGTTACATACAATATGTTACTTACCTGTTGTCTTAGCCTGGGCTACTATAACCACATACCTCAGACTGATTGCCTTAAATCACAAGCATTTTTGTGGAGATCAAGGTGTTGGCAGAACCTCTGTCTGATAAGGGCCTACTTCCTGTTTTGCTGATGGCCATCATCTTTCCTCAAATGGATGAAGGATAGGAAATACTGTGACTCCTCTTCTTATCATAGCTCCACCCCTGATGACCTAATAACCTCCCAAAGACCCCATTTCCAAATAACATCACACTGGACATTAGATTTCAACATATGAATTTCAGGGGGATACATACCTTCAGTTCATATCACCTGTTTCTGTGGACTGTCTCTCCCTGACCAGAATGCAATTTTTATGAGGCCAAGATCTCTGTCTATTTTGTTCACTGTAATGACTAAGCAACTAGAAGAGTGACCAACACTTAGTCAGTGTTTTACTAGTTTTTGTTGAGTAATGTTGCAGACTGAATTGTACCCCCCCTCAATTTAGATAATAAAGCCCTAATCCCCAAAGTTATTATATTTGGAAATAGGACCTTTGGAAAAGTAATTAATGTTAACTGAGGTCATAAGGGTGAAGGCCTAATCCACTGGGGACTAGTATCCTTTTAAGAATAGAAAGAAACACCAGGGATGTGTGTGTACATAGAGGAAGAAAGGCCACGTGAGGACACAGTGAGAAGACAGCCATGTGCAAGCCAGGTAGAGAACCCTCACCAGACACCCACCCTGATGGCACCTTGCTCTTGAACTTCCAGCCTCCAGAATTATGAGAAATAATTAAAATAATGTCTATTTTAACCCCCCAGTATTTTGTTATGGTAGCTGACTTAGACAAATAAGAATGAAGAAGAGAAATACAGTGAGGTGGCACTATGTGCTTGACTGCTTACACAGGTGTCCAGGGAAGGGCTAGAGAGGGGGCTTGTAAGTTGGGTCAGCCTGCCAAGGAGCTGACAGGGAACACAGGGTTGGGGGGCCGGGGAGTGGAGAGGGCGAGAGGAAGGAAACACTGCAGCAGAGGTCCAGGTGGAAGTGAACTTGCACAAGGAACAGAAAGGAGATGTTGTGGCTGTTGTGTAGTGGGTGAGGTAGGGAGCTGGACAGATACAAGGGCGGAGGGCAGAAGCCAGGTTCAGAGGGCTGCACTGCCAGGAAAGGAGTTTGGATTTCATTGAGAAGTCATTGGGAGGCTTAAAGAGGAACGGAAAACTATGAATTTAGTTAAAAACAAACAAAAAAACCGAGTTACTTTTACACCTGGGTGGGTGGGCTCAAGGAGGCACAGTTAAGAACTCCTTGAGTGCAGGGTATGTCCTCACCCCAGGGCCTGCATGTACCCAGTGGCAAGTTGTGCTCAGAGTGTGCAGGGAGCATGAGTTAGTTAGAATGGACTGCGGTTCTGCTTCTGTTCTCCACACTTGGGGTGGCACAGAGCTCAACCTTGTTGGTGCTCTCCACACTTTACCTCACTTCCCCTGGGGCTCAGCAGGAAGTAGACTTGGTCCATCCTATGTATTTAGCCAGGAGGGAGCTGAGTTATCTGTGGAAGCGCAATGATCCTAGGCAGAATGAGGATGCTGGTGTAGGTTTCCACGGGAGCGAATAGCTACAGGCCCTCAGCCCTTGTGTCTGTGCCACAGGGCTGACCTAGGCCATCTGTGCACACAGACCCCTCTCCTCAGCCAAGAGTCTGAGAAAGCCATGTCCTGGCTGAGGCTGGCGATGGGTGAGCCACAGTGCTGCCTGGCCTAGTGGCCACTTATGTGTGGCTCTGGAGCGGAGCTGACCCCAGCTCACCTCCCCAGCAGCAAGGCGTCTTGGAGGAGGGCAGAGGCAGCCAGCAGTGCTGTGCCCCGTCTTGGGCTCCTGGGCTGGGCTGTGCACATGCTGTCACATGCGTGCACACCCACACTGCATACAGAGGAGGCAGCGGGCACATATGGGGTTCTTATGTGCCTGAGGTTCATTCCTCCTCACTGGTCAGAGGATGAGGTGAGGCTCTCATGGAACCCCCGGACAGCCTTAGGCTGCTCACAAAGGGTGTCTAGGCAGGGTCTGCTGCTGTTCTGGGAGTTTCATGCCACTGTTGACTTCATTCCAGGAGGCTTGGGACCTCTGGAGATCTCCACGTACCCACTGACACTGACAGGCCCGAAGTGAGGCCTTCCCCTGGATAAAATTTTAGTACTGCCATCGCTGACTGCCCTCTGGGTCATGGCTGTCAGTTCCCAGTAGGGCTCAGCTCCCTCTACAGGTCGTCTCTGCAGACTCACCCAGGCTGCGATGGGGAATAGCAGCAGGCCTTGCCTAGACAAGCTTCCTTAGTAGCCCAAGGCTGTCTGACCAGTGAGGAGGAATGAGCCTCTGGCACGTGAGAGCCCCATGTGTGCTCACTGCCTCCTCTGTGTGCAGTGTGGGTATGCACGCATGTGACAACATGTGCACATGTCCATGGGTACATGCTTGTGTGTTTCGTACAAGATGCCCATGCTCGTGTGTGTGAGCCTGTGTGTCTGCTTATGTGCATGCCAATGTGTGCGTCTGTTCAACCCATGCTTATTGAGGACCTGCCTTGGGCCAGGCACTGAGGGTGCTGGGGGATACACTTGATACTTATTTTTACTCATATGGGCCTTTCAGTCCAACAGGGGAGGCAGATTTGAATCAAACAATTAAAAATCTATGTACACAGTTGAATGTGAAGTGTGCTCCTGTGAGTTTCCATGTACTTGTGAATGCACACCCTGAGAAGGGAGCTTCGGCCCGGGGAGAACCCCTGTCTGCTTGTGCCCTGTGTATTCCTGTGCACACCAGTGCTGGTCCTGGAACCTTGCCTTGATGAGAAGGTTACAGTAAAGAAAACTGGATGTGCACAACACATTGGGTCCAGAAACTGGACAAAGAGAGGTAGGGAGCAATGTCTGAGGATGTCCCAGAAGCGCTACTGATAGGTCACAGGGATAGAGCCATTCACTGAGCTCGTGGATCCCTGAAAGAGTCAAAGAGCTGCAGTGTCACTGGTAGGATAGCTTGGAGCCTGGCAGTCACTCTCACTCTGTCCCTGACTGGTGGTATGACCTCAAGTTGGTCACTTCCTCTATCTGGCTTTGATTTCCTCATTTGTAAAGTCAAGACTTAAACAGTCCTTAAGGTCTCATTGAACTTTGACATTCTGTGAGTCTAGACATAACTGCTGCCCTGAAGGAACATAACTTACAAATAGGGGTAAAAGAGATACCTATGTACACATACACACACACACACACACACACACACACACACACACACACACACACGTGCGTGGGCATGGAAGTGTATAAGGCTGTCAGTATAAAATTGGAAAGATTGATCAGGGAGGGGAGGGGTAGGGGAGGTGACATGTGAAGAAAGAGGGAACTGTGGTGGGCATGGTGGAGGGTGGGTGCTAGCCAGCTGGAGCCTGTGTCGGGGCAGCAGGGGCTTTACTCCTGCTCCTTGACCACAGACCAGAGTACTTGGGCAGCAGTACCATAGACTGTGTGGCTCAAACACCAGAAATGCACCACCTTACAACTCTGGAGACTGGAAGTCCTGGACCAAGGTGTCCACAGGGTTGCTTCCCTCTGAGCTCTCCATTGGCTTGCACATGACCATCTTTTCCCTGTGTCCTCACATGGTCATCCCGGGGCATCAATCTCCTATTCTTATGAGGATGCTGATTACTTGACTAGGCCCTCTCCAATGACCTTCTTTTACCTTAATTACTTCTTTAAAGGTCCTCTTTTCAAATACAGTCACATTTTGAGGTACTGGACTTCAACATATGGATTGTGGGGAGACAATTCTGCTCATAGCCAGAGAGGCAACAGAAACTTCTTCAGGCAAGATGGAACATGGTAAGAGCAGCTAAGCATGGACACCCGTGGAGCCACTCCCTATCTGTGAATGTGGAATGGTGCAGGAGAGGACACAGGGAAGTGGCGCTCGCCTAGAACCCAAGCAGAAAACCCTCATCAAGGACCTGCCACCAAATCCCTGAGTCTCTGTAAAATGAGATTAAGCACATTGGCCTGGTCAATGTGGGCAGTGGTGGGGTATAAAAGAGCTAAGAAACTTTAGAGTGCTATGCAAAGATAAAGGCAGTAAAGAGAATGACATCAGTGAGCTGCTAAGAGCTGAATGCGTGCTAGGCTGTGCTGGGAACTATGAC
>NW_007011865.1:23832-50241 GCF_000164805.1 Carlito syrichta
TGGGGGTGGGGGAGGGCTTTCGAGTCCTTGTTCTCACACGTGGCCTGACCTAATGGAATAGGAAATGCAGCTCAAGGCCAAGAGGGATCAACACTCTTTTAACATAATAAATATACATCATAAGCAAAGCCCAGACATTTAAAGCTATTTACCCAGGGTCACCCCACTAGCAGACCAGCTCTGGCAACTTATACATTTTTCTGGAGTTCATGTGGGCTACAATTGCTTTTATTTTAGAGATACTTGCAAGATGCATTTACATTCTGGTTGCTAGATCACTTTTACTTTTCTCGTAGATGCAAGAGGGTATAGAAATTCTTACAGAAATGGGCAAAGCTGTGGGGCAGAGGATAGAATCCAACTCTGGGGATTTCTTTTGCCATCAATGCTTTCATTCATTTCTTACTGATGAAATTCTAGATGTTTGAGATAGTTTTAGCAGGAGAGAAATTTGGGCAGGTTGAAAGGCAAGTTTCTGTGTCCACAGGTGGATACCAGAGGGCTGGGATGAGTGGGATGATGGGAGGAATTGTTGGCCAGGGATGCATGGGTTGGCTTGCTTTCTGGTGTCCTGGAAACATCCTATTCAGGGCTTCTTCTTTCCACAAATGACACATAGAAAGCACTGCACTTGAGCAAGGCACAGGAAATGAGCCTTGAGTTGCTTTTCTGCTCTGCAGTATGAGGGTGTCCACACACTAGCCTTGGATGGTCCCATACTTTGCCTGA
Organism: Carlito syrichta; assembly: GCF_000164805.1. Classification (NCBI taxonomy): domain Eukaryota; kingdom Metazoa; phylum Chordata; class Mammalia; order Primates; family Tarsiidae; genus Carlito; species Carlito syrichta. The sequence goes on from NW_007011865.1 coordinate 24,562, forward strand.
CCTGAGGGAGTACTGGTTTTCTCTGCCACTTACTCCTCCCCAGACCAGGATGCCTCCGGCTACCTTTGTCCAGCAAGCAGCACAAATACACAGAGCTGATTTTCCAGTAGAGTAAGGCTTTAATGTAGGTCTGTCCTAAGCTCCCTTCATAGCATGGTCTAGCGGTTTGTTGCATGCAATCTCACTCAAGCGACTTTCAATGCGGGCTGAAGCTGTACCATCCAAACCAATCCCTTCCTCATTCTCTCTTAGTCACCCACCACCCCACCCCCAAATCCAATGGCCTCCAGATACCTCAGGGCCCTCCATGCTGACCAGTTTTATCACCTGGCTAGTGTGGAGGAGTGTGGCCAGGTGTCCAAATGGAGGGGCCAGGTCCAGCAGCAGCATCTGGGCAGTGACGGAGAAGGCAGATTCATGTTGTGGCAGGGGACACATGATCTGTGTGAGGTGCTTTGCTGTTGTTGTCTCTGGAGGCAGGGTTTTGATGTATCCAGACCCCAGGCAGAACCAGACCCTATATAATAGCCTTGTATACAGGCAGAGTTTTGGCAGGTCATTTTCCCAGCATTGCATGGTGGTTAAAGGCAAAGATTTTCAACCCAAGCCGACCTGTGTTATTGTTGTGGCCATGTTGCTAGTTAAATGTATAACCCTAATCAAGTGACTTTACCCTTGCCTGTTTTAATCTGTAAAATGGGATACTATAGTTCTGAGAAGATTGTGAGGATTCAATGAGACAATGTGTGCTAAGGGTGGAGTGTGTCCAGCAGGTATTAACTGTTGGGTATGTGGCTCAGCAGGGGTATCAGAGTCTCTAAGCACAGTGGGGCTCATTCAAAGCACTGAGGCAGGAAGTGGAGGATCTCACCACTCAGGTATCCCTTCTTCTTCCTCCCCTGCATCTCCCTTTTCACCATCTTCTCTATTTTTGCTAATTGGACCATCACACCTCTTCTCCATAGCCGCCCCACCCCAGCTCTAGCTAGTGGTGGGCGTGTCTGGGCTTCTTTTCTGAGTCCTGACCAATGGCCACCCAGATTTCCTATTGAAGCCCAAAGACCGTTTCCCAGTGCTCCTTCCAGACACAAAAGACCCCACCCCATCAGTCTCACAGGACTCTTCTCAAAGGAAACAACTTCAGGGAAAAATGAAGCTGTTTTAAATATAAATGGCTGGGCACCATAGGCCCTTATTAAAATACAGAGAGATTAACAAGGTCTCATTCCCCTCAATTATTAACAATGTACTTGTTCTTCAGAAAAGTACCCATGAAAATTTAAAACAGATGAAAATGGTTGTTCACTTAAAACTGTTCCGTTAATCTGTGAGTAATGTTTTATTCAGTGCATTAAATGAACACTGTGAGGTTGGACACCTGCTGATCCATCACCCTAGGGCCCCGGCAGGCACGTGGATGGTGATGGAGAGAGAAAGAGAGGGACTGGCATGGGACTGCTGAGGGCCAGGCTGCCAGGAATCCTCTACCCAACTCACTGTCCAGACCCAAATCTAGGGGTGCACAGGAGTGCAGGCGGGGCTTTGGTGGCCAGTGCAGTGCCAGGGGAGCTGGCTGCCTTGGGGGAACCAGGCTGGGGAGGAGGGCAGACTGGTTCTGCTCCTCTTGCTGCCTCATACTGACAGTGTCCCCTCATCTCACAGGTGAGTCCCACCCCATCCTCATTCACAAGAGAGACAGCCAAGGTATTTTTCCCACCTAGGCTTGGGCAGTGGGGGGGGAAGGTGGAAGTGGTCGACTGTTTTAGATCTCTCTAGAAGGTGGAGGAAATGGCCCACTACAAAGCAGGTGAGAGTCTACGGATGGACACAGAAGGCTGGGTTGGATGGGATGATTGACTCTGGTGCTTCTGGGAGGAAATGTTGGTGGGGTGCACGGGTTGGCTGTGTTTTTTGACTGTTTTTTTTTTAAATCTAGCATTCTCTTAACCTCATTCTGTCATAAAACTGACCAAAGTAGGTGGTAAATAAATATTTGCTATAATGGAATATTTATGATAAATGAACGAACAAAAGAGCAAATAAATGAACAATTAATGTAGGGCATATTTTTTTTCCCTCAAGGATTCTCCCGCTGAGGTATTGGGATGAGAGGCTCAAAGCTTTGGGACCTGGCAGCTGCTCCAGCTGCTCCAGCTGGGGAGGCTTGGTGCTGAGAAGCAGAGTATCTGCTTCTGTAGACCCCAAGCCCTCCCCTCCCTTAAGATGAAGATGCTCTGGCTGAGGCCTGGGACCTCACCCTGGGGCACCACAGGGGCAGGCTTTCGTGCCTGCTGGCCAACTGGCATCCATTAGACTTCCACTGTGGAGGCAGCATTGAGAACACAGCCCTGCAGACAACTCTGGGTTGGGCTGTATTTTTTGTACAGTAACTTCCTCCTTAGCCTGTTGCTGTTTCTTTCCATGAAGATTGAGCCCAGGCATGAGAATGGGTAGACAAGTTTTGTGGAGGATTGCATGGTCTTTGGGAGATCCTGGTCCATGAAGAAAGCCATACCCTGAGGAACCCTGTCTCTGCAGCTCAGCTACCAGGCCATGTGCTTGTGAATGTGCTTCCAAGGGCATTAGGTGTGAGGTGGGGATGGGGATGGGAGCCGGGCTTCTCTTTTCCTGACTGTCAATGAGGCTATAATCGTGAGAGAGGAGGGAGAGGATGAGGAGGAGGAGGGTCCTCTTGGGAGGTGTGTCCACCAAGGAAGGTGGACAAGGAGGGTCTTGGACAGTCAACTGAAGCACAGCCCTTCAGGTGGGCAGAAACAGTGAAGCTGCTCCAGGCTGCTGGCATCATGCATTCTGTAACACTTGCTGTGAAGGGGCTTCCGTAGTGGTGAGGAGGAGAGACAGCGATAGATAAACCACAAGACACATTCACAGTGAATAAGAGTTAGGAACAGCCGGGCTCGGTGGCTCAGTCTGTAATCCCGTGCTTTGGGAGGCTGAGGTGAGTGGATTGCCTGAGCCCGCGGGTTCGAGACCCGCCTGGGCAACTTGGTGAGACCTCATCTCTACAATAAATAAATTTAAAAAATTAGCTGGGTGTGGTAGTGCACGCTTGTAGTTCCAGCTACTTTGGAAGGCTGAAGCAGAAGGATCGCTGGAGCCCAGCAGATCGAGGCTGCAGTGGCTGGGAGCAGCCGCTGCAATCCAGTCTGGGTGACAGAGTGAGACTCCAACTCAAAAAAAAAAAAAAAAAAAGATTAGGAACAAATTAAAACCAGGTAGGAGATTAAGAGTGGCAGCCGAGACAGCCTTGTTGAGATGTCATTTGAGTTAGAGAACAGAAGGGAACAGAGGGAACAGAGTGAGCACTAAGCCGGTGCACCTGCCTCCAGGGAATGAACAGGTGACGAGACATTGCAAAGGTACTGACCTGGGTGCCCTGGCCTGAGGTGCTCAAGGGCCCCAGGCTTCCAGGGTGGCAAGGGGGCAGGCCCAACCCCTATGAGACTGAGGAAAGACTGGGACATGGGATCTATCCAGAGCATGGAACAAAACGTGGTCTTATTCATGTTTCCAAGAGGGCAAAAAGAAACAAGCACGAGCTCAGCGAGGAATGGCTGTAGGAGTTCAGGGAACGTGCTGGGGCAGCCAAGTTGGGACAATGTGACTAAGGGTCAAGGCAGAACTGGGAGGGCCAGCGAGCTTGTGGCCAAGGGCAGGGTGGTGAAAAGGGGTGGGGATGATTTGTGGAAATGACAAAGAATCTGTGTCTCATATCCCCCCAAGTGTGAGTACAGGGAAGCAGGCTGGGTTTCTTTTTAAGTCAGGGTCATTAATGAATATTTTGCACAGTAAAATTTACCCCTTTAAGTGTACAGGTCTTTGAGTTGTGCCAAATATATGAAGTCATTTAACCACCAGTGCAATCAAGATATAGAATATGTCCACCAACCTCCAAAGTTTTTTTTTTTTTAATAGAAACGATCCTTTATAGTCATTCTCCCTTCCCACCCTCCAGCCCCTGGAAATTACTGTTCTGCTTTATGTCCCTATAGTTTTACCTTTTCCAGAATGTCACACAAATGGAGTCATATAGATGAAGTCACATGGCTTGTGGTATTTGAGTCTACCTTCTTTCATTTAGCAGAATGCATTAGAAATTAATCCACATTGCAGTCATTAATAGTTCATTTCTTTTTATTGCTGAGTAGCAAGCAGTTCATCGCAGGGCTGTACTGCAATTTGTTTATCCATTCACCTGTTGATGTACACTTGAGATTTTTGGTGATTAAGAATAAAGCTGTTATAAAGTCACATGTGGATTTTATGAGGACACATGTCACATGTCTTCATTTCTGTTGAGTAAATAACAAGGCATGGAGTTTCTGGGCCATAGGGTAAGTGTGCGTTTCACTTTAGAAGAAACCAACAAGCTGTTTCCAAAGTGGTTGCACCATTTTGCATTCCTGTCAGCAGCGTGTGAGCTTTCTAGCTGTCCTGTGTCCTTCCAGCATCTGGTGCGCCACTTTAAAAGACTTCTGCTGCTCTCAGTAGGTGTGTAGGGTGGGACGTTTAAATCTGAGAGGTATTGGCATGTGTGTGAGTGTATGTCTCTCATATGTGTGCAGTCACAAGACCACAGAACTCCATGGGGGAGAGAAAAGGCACAGGAGAGATCTGCACAAAGGGGAGTGGGGCAGGGCAGCTGGCTAGGCAGAAGAAATCAAGACATGCCCTACAGACAAACTAAGAAGGGACTGCAGGACTGCAAAGGGAGTGGTCTGCTAGTCAAATGTTGCTGAATGGCTGCACATGATAAAGAGTGAAAATTGAGCACTGGATTTAGAAAGATGGTGGTTTTACTGACCTTGACAGAGCAGTGTCAGGGTTACAGTGGTGATGAGGAAGTTCAGGAGGGCGTGGACTGGAGCAATAGGCCTGGCTCCTCATCTGAGATGGTATGGCAGGGTCTGCAGGCTGCTTCTCCAATTTTCTCCTTTATCTTTAGTAATAAAAATCTATTTTTATTTGGTATGGCAATTTTCCCAGATGGAAAGACTGTATTTCCCCTTCTGGAAAGACTACACTTTAGATATGCTACTTACTCTTGTTGAGTGGACTTCCAAGAAAGCTTCTTAAAAGGGAAGGGAGTAGACAGTTGGCAACGGCCCATTCGCCTTTCACTGTCCTTCTTCCTGGAATGGGGACACATTGGCTGCAATCAGTTGCCATCATGTAGCCTTCAGCTAGAATGACCTTGAGGATGGAAGCCAGCTTTATGGACAACAGAAAAGACAGACAGAAGTTACTGAGATCCCAGATGGTCCTACTGAGCTGCCAATCCAGCTCAGACTGCCTGCCTCTCACCTACTGTTCCTTGCACCCATCTGCAGCTAAACCAATGCACTTAAGTCTATTAGCTGTTGAACATATTTCCTAACTGAGACCACCTATAAGCCTCAATATGAATATATCAGCTATCTCTAATTTATAAGTAAGAAAATAGCATAATTTGAAATTACGTTAGCTGATGTTGAAATTTACATCAACTAACGTAATAAATAAATAAATTTACATCAACGTGTAGAAAAATAAACAAACAAGCAAGAATCACTTAGGAAATTTCAAGACAGATGTGTATCAGGGCTATAGTTATATTCTTAAGCTATAATAAATTAAACAATGTGGTGCTGGTGCATGGATAGGGAATCTGATCAAGGGAACAGAATATACAGCTTAAAAATAGAACTAGATTCATAAGGAGTAGTGTGAAGATGGTTTCTCAGATATTCTTAAGTTAGTGGGAAAAGATGGGCTGTTCAAGAAACAGCGTTGGAAAAATAAAGTAGTCATCTGAGAAAATTACCATCGAATCAATTACTAGGATATCAATGGGCATCTTAAAATGAGATGTATTCCAAATGAATCAAAGACTTAAAGGTTAAAAGAATAAAGTCATATAATTATTAGAAAAATGAAAACATAGGAGAATTATTTATAGTCTCAGAGAGGGAAAGGTCTTTCTAACTATGACAGTAAACAAACACACAGACAAAAAAACCTTCCAGAAATTATGAAGTAAAGGCTTGATGAGCTTGACTACATAAAAAATAAAAAATTCGACATGGTGAAACACAGAATCTAACAACAAACTGAAAAAAAATGTTTAGAACTCTGATCACAGACTAAGGTCCATTTCTTTAGCATATAAAAGCTCCCACAAAATAAGACCCAAAACTCAAGGATACGAAGAGACAGTTCACAGAGAAGAAAGTACAAATAGCTTTTAAATGTGAATAGAGGTTCATCCTTGCTGAAATGAAAAGAAATGCAAGTTGAAACTTCCTTGAGATGCCTGAGTGACACACTTGGCCAGGGCTTGCACAAGCAGGCCTTGTCATACTTTGCCGATGAGAGTTTAGACTGATGGAGCCAAGGAACTTTACCCCCAACTACCTAGCTTACTAATCACTTTTGCATGGAGTGATGACTTATTTGATCCTTATGTTTGCCCTGAGAGACAGGTGCTCCATCTTTACATCCCAGATGAGGACACTGAAGGTCAAAGAAATTGGAGAAAGTTAACAAAGGACAAACCAGCAACAAACTCAAGCCTTCTCAGCCACAAGCATACAGAAGGATGAAGGGTTTCCTAGCCTGTCTTCCTCCTTTTCTCCTCTTTCTCTTTGTTCCTGCCTTCTTTCTTTTTGCAAATAAACACTGAATACTTAATTGCTTTGTGCACATTTAAATTTAGCCCCTGCCCTTAGGCTTCTTGCTGGTTTCATAATATCTGAAAACCCGAGGGGCCAGGCCAGTGCAGACAGTAGAATCCCTCCAACCAGGAGTGCAAGAAGAATCCAGAGCTATTTGCTACTGCTCCTTCGTTGGGTATCTCTGAGAACCAGGCTGCTTCTTTTTCCAAGTGGAAAATCTGTGTTGCAGAAGATACTTATAAGTGGCTGACACCCGGAAGGCCCTGGAACCCAAGAAGTCATCCCTGAGCCAGTTCAGGGAGAGCTTGCTGGGAAGACTAGCATCCTATTTTGAATTTAGTCCTATTGAGATGTCACATGCCTATCTGGCCCTTGGTAGTCTCTAGTGGGAGACCCCTCTCAAAAAGCAGTGAGGTTGAATCAACTGTGTGGGAGAAAAGAACAGAACTCGACAATCAGGGAGACAAGAGGCCTCCTCAGAAGAAGGCCTCTTTGGAGAGTGAAGGGATAAAAAATGCAGCAAAAGGCGTGCAACCTGCCAGGTCTGGAAATGTTACCTCCAGGTATGAGGAGGCCAGCCAGAGAAGGCCTGTGGATGAGGGCAGGAGAACACATGGGGGCGGTGTGTGTATTGCATGTGTGCAACTATGACTGCATGTGTGGCTGCATGTGGGATGGGGCCTAAGATGGCAACGAACGCATGCACCCATCTCTGTAGATGTTGAGAGCTGCGTTGCAGCTTCTTCAGCTGTTCTCTTCTCAAAAATATTTGTAGTCCTGAGCCCGTTCTTTCCGACATACAGTTCTGGGTGTTACTCAAGCTAGCCACTGGCCAGGTCTCAAGGGTTTTGACTTCTACTGTCCCAGTTGAAAAACATTCCTAGAAAAATGTGTTATTTGCTTATGCACCAGTAGATTAGTAAATTGTGTGTGTGTGAATGTGCATGTGGTTGGGGTGGATGTGAGGGAATGGATAAAAGACGGATTTTGCTCTTGAGAAACATGCAGTCTGGATTGAGATATCAGACACTTGCACAAATAATTATAGTTCAAGATAGAAAATGATAAACCCCAAAGACCCAGTGAAGTGCCCTTGGGCTGGAGGGGCAGTGGAGGTCATTTGTATCGTTGCCTTCCTTCCCACGTGGGAGGCCACAAAATCTCTCTCAGGGGCCAAAAACTGCACTTGACCAGAGATGCTTCCTGCTTCCCCATCCTGGGAACCATGGCTGGGCTGGACGCTCTCTTATCAGGATACTTCCCAGAATGCAGGATGGGACAGTTGCTCACGCAGTGCCCTGGCTGGCCAGTGCCACTTGTGCCTGCTTTTCTCGCCCTCCAAACTGGTGCCCCTTGCTACTCCAAGCTTATGTGGCCCTGGGACTCTTGGGCCGGTTCGGAAGCTACCTCCTGTCCACCTTCCTTTTGCCCACAACCCCAGCACTGCGGCTCTTTGTCGGATTGTTTGCATCTTGCATGGTGCCACGATGCTCGTGAGATCCCACCACTGTCTTCCAACTTTCTTCTGTGTGCTGTTATCACTCCCAGCTTCAGAATGTACCCCTTGAGGCTGGGGATATGTCTGTGTTTTTTCTAGTCACTGTAGTTCTCTCTAAATGTTTTCCACCTAAATGATGGGCCAGGGGCTCTGTCTATGCTTCTTCTAGGCACTATGTTTCTCTGTAAATGCTTTCCATCTAACTGATGGGCCAGGGGTGAAGTGTGGGGCCACCTGGCCTGATCCGAGACCCTCTAAGGACTGAGTCCGAGAAGCTCGTTCTCAGCATGGAAGGGGCCCACTTGGTGGTCGGAGCAGGCTGTCCCTGAAGCAGACGTGCATCCTCTGCTCCCTGGCTGATGATCCTGTCTCTGCCTGAACACTTGAGTGACAGGTTTCTCACCATTTCCAGGGGGAGCAGATTCTGATTTCAATATGAGAATGTGCTTCCTTTTAATGAGTCAATATCTGTCTTTCTGAATCTTTCACCATTTGGCTCTTGTTCTGTCTTCTGGAACCTCACAGAAAGCAAAAAATCCTGCCCCCACATCCCTATGGCATCCAGTGGAGATGCTCCAAATCTCCAGGGCATGATGACTCAACTCCCACTCTGAGTATTCTGACCCTAACTCCATCAGAAACCTTTTTTTACACTCATAAATGAGGTCACCTTCCTTCTCCCCCCAGTAGCCAGCAGTCTGGAGGGGTGAAGCCTGCAGGTAGTTGGGAAGACTTGAGTGCCCACTCTGACCGATGAGCAACAGGGTTCTTATCTGCAGGGCCTGTGTGCAACATGCATTCCCAAGACTCAGCTCGTGGAGACCCAACCTACGGTTTCCGTGCCAAGCATATGGTGCTTCCTCCTTCCCTTCTGGCATCAGGCCCGTGGGCAGCTCACCCACCTCTGTCTTGAAAGGAGCCCAGTGCCCACAGGTGGGGGGAACAAGGCTGGGGTCTCAGGCATGCAGAAAGATGAGATGGCTCTTCACTGCCTTTTCCTTTCAGGACGAGGTCCAGGCTGCCACTGGCATGGCTGGCATAGGGAGCAGAAGGAGGCATGCTGGCAGGTGGCCGCTTCCAGACAGCATGGTCTTGTAGAAGCCACCGTCCTCACCCACACACACCTCTCCCTGCTCCTCCTAGCTGCCAACCAGCCTCCTGCCTGTCCCGGTTCATTTTCACCCTCAGCCCCCCACTCTCCCACAGACCAGAAACCACGTCACAGGGCTGGATGCATATTCATGTTAATAAGAATGCCATAGCAACCCAAAGGCAACAAGAATAGTTTTGTGACAGATGCTCTGAGATGCATCCACTCCCTCTGGAGTGTGTATGAGCCATGGAGACAGAACCCACTGGGCCCGGGATACGCGACCTGTGGACAGCTCATCAGACACCTCGGCTTGAGTAAAACTGAGGGCACTGACCAACCCAAAACAATGATACCAGTGGATTGGGAGTCTGAGTCAGTCTTGCTTTTGAGTTGTTGGGAAATGCAGCCTGCTCCCTGAGTTCAAAAGCAGGAGGGTGGTAGCACTCAGCTGTGAGACCAATGGTATGCTTTGCATTTTCAATGAGGATGTTGAGAGCATTAACATTGGCTTTAGAGTTTGGGGGTGGGTGATCCTACTTGATACATTTCAGTGACTGGACATCTGCTTAGGGGCCCAGAGCCCTGGGGCTCTGTCCCAGGTATATCATAGAGAGTGTGGGGATTAAGATCATGGACCCTGAAGTCACACTGCCTTGGGATTGTGTCCTGCAGCTCTGACTTCCCATCTGGCCTGGATGATTCCTTCTGGGTCATCAGTAATCTGTGGGGTAATAGCACCTGCCCTAGGAGGCTGGGTAGGGCACAGGTTCTGGGATCCCATGGAGACCTCTCATTTACTAGGCAGGTGACTTATGGCACAGTCACTTCATTTTTCTGTGCTTGGTTTCCTTTTCCTAAAAATACAGATAATAACGATACCTACCTCACTGAATAGTTGTGAAGATTAAATGAGATAATACAGGTAAAAGGAGTAGAATAGTGCCAAGTCTATTGCATGTATTTGATGAATGTTGGTTATGGTGGGGATTAAATAAGATAGAAATGTGTGTGCTGTAGCACATGACACGCACTCACTGATAAATCGTCATTATTATTGTTCTTGGTGGTCGTAAAAGTTCGACTGTACAACATGGGGAAAGCCTTTGTCTATCCATAACATGGGAATGGTATCTCCTTTGCTTCTGAAGAATGACAAATGTATACAGATATGCTTTTGGGGAACATAATTCCAGAAATACGAGACATTACCACATGTATAAAATCTCCTCTCTGCCAATTCAGCAGCGAGACTCTCAGACCTATTCAAATAAGGCAGAACCTTCATTCGGCCTTCATCAGAGGAACAAAAAAACAATCAGGGAGAATGAGAGCATTCTCATCTTGCTAAGAGCGCTTCACCATCTGGAAGGAACAAAGCCTTAATTAAGAACAAGGAAGGGAAGGCAGAAGGGGAGCCCAGAGTCCAAGTGGAGGAGGGCTGCAGGGCTCCTGCACTTTGGGAATGCCGCAGCACTGAGCCCACGCTTTCCACCAGCTGGCAGCGACGCTGCTGGGGACATGGGACCCGCTGTGGTGCAGTGACCTCAAAGCTTTTCATGCAACTCCACTGAACAGCTATCTCACCCTCCTGGGTTCTCTAGCACCTGAATATAGATTCTGCAGCAGTGGTTTTCAAAGTGTGGTCCCCGGACCAGTGGGGTCAGCACACCTGGGAACTTGCTAAAATGTGCATTCTCGGGCCCCATTTCATACTTACTAAAGGAGACACTCCCGGGGTGGGCCAGCAATCAGTGTTGTAACAAGCCCTCCAGGAGATGTTGATGGGTGCCAATGTTTGGGAATTTCTGGGTAATAGCAGGAGATAGTCACAGACACCTTCTGAACTGTCTTTCACCATCTTTCCTGCATCTCACTGTGCAAAGGACATGTATTTTGGTGCTGGACAAACCTGAATTTGAATCCCAATTTAACTTCTTGTATTTGGGTGATCTGGGAAGCTTGACTCCTCTGTTTTGTTTTCTCTAAAATAGGTGATAACACCTACCCTGAAGGCCCTTGTAGGGACTGGAAACAAAACACATATGGAAAGACTTGGCAGAAGTTCTTATTGTCAGATGAGGAAACAGACAAGGAAGACCTCTTCTGCCTTGCCTCCTATCCCCACTGCCCCAGAACTCGCATGGTGCTTTGCCCTTAATAGGCAATTAATGTATAAATAAAATTAATTTGAAGCATTTTAAGCACTTGTTATCTGCAGCCCATCAGGATCATTTCTTGTCTTCTGCCCTTACCCCAGCAGATGCTGAGCACAAGGAGAAGCTGGGGTAGGTGCGTGAAACATACTTTAACAAACAGAAATCTAACACAGTTTCTACGGCATCCCAGCTTTCCTGTCCCGCTTCACTTCTATATCCCAATGCAGTTTTGCCAAGAAACAGTCAAACGTTCTTCCAACCCAGCCAGCTAATCCCCACCATAGCCAAAATCCAAACTAATCAACCAAACACACACGCACACACGTGCATGTACACGCATGGAGAACAAAACGCCCATCCTCTCTCTGGCCCAGAGCAGAGTGGTTGGCTTTCCCCAGCCTGGATCAGTGAGAGTGGGTGGGGCCTTCAGAGAAGTTGTCCTTGTCTCTTTTGGAGGAAGTATCCTCTCAAGGCGATTCATTGCTTCAGGGCAAGACAGTGAAGGCTGAAGGGGGGAGCAGAGCACTTAGCTACAACACCATGCACTGAACAGGGGCCAAAGTACTGTCGACAAGAAGAGCCAAGGGCATTTTTACTCCTGCTTTCAGCACCACTTTGGGTGCAAAGCATCAAGTGGACAAAAGACCATCAATACATGCCAAGCTGTGAGGGAAAGTGCAGCTCACTTAGCTGCCTTGACATCGATTTTCACCTGCTTTTGTTGATAAAGCTGCATTTGTAATAGTGATAAATCCATTAAACAAACATAGCACTCTATTATTCACAGCATCTGCCGTGGCTGGGTGTGATTGTAGAGGGCTCTGCCTGGGCTGGTGCATCTGGCCAAGTGGACAGAGTCTGCCTGAGTTTGGCTGGGTAGTGGAGAGAAGTCCCTGGGGTGCTGGTGACCACAGGGCACTCCCCTGGTGTGGCTAGGCAGGTCTTGTGCATGTTGCATCCTCTTAACCTTTCTGAGCTCCAGTTCCCAACTGCCCCCAAAGGCTTAGAAAGGTTGGCTGGAGAGAGATCCAGATACAGTGTATTCTCTTTTCTGCTCCCTACCCCTCCTTGCAGCATCCCCGTGAGGTGGGCAGGATGGGATCCCTCCCCCATCTTATAGACAGGAAACTAACATTTCAAGATATGAATTGACTTGCTCAGAGCCTTGAAAAAGTGGCAGAGCCAAGATTAGAACCCAGGGACACAGAGTTTCTGATTCCAGCTCCAGGGCTGAATCCGCATAACGGCTGCCTCTCTGCTTCTTGTGTTATGAGAGCAGCATTGTCCTTTTGTTATAAATTGGTTGCTCCCAGTTGAGAAGCATGTGTCTCCTGGGAGCAACCAAAGGACAAGAACAGGAATTCCTCTCCCCTGGAGGGAGCTCAAGGCTGGGATATGATGGCGCAAAGTGGCAGTTATGAATCTCCAGGGAGGTGGCATTAGGGTCCAACAGGATGATAGGATATTGGCCTGCCTGTGGGGATGATCAGTGACTGACCCTGGGGCTGACCCTGCATGGGGCTGATGATACGGTAGGGAGGAAGCCCCCAGCACTCAGACCTGCCCAGGTGTGGGGCATGGTGAGTACTTCAGAGTCCTGGTAACGCCCTGCTTTGTCTACACAAGGACTGAGCTATGGTGCATTAGGAGTCAGCCGAGTCCACACCTGTGGGAGAGCTGGAACTTGACCTTGGCACTCACCCATTCCCATCACCTGCCCCTAACCACTGTCCCACCAACACAGAGAACAAGAGCTGGAGTGAGGGACTTGACCCAAGCCTGGCAGGTGATGTTGCTGTCATCCCTAGGCCCTAGTGAAAGCATCTGTCTGCCTGATGTTCTGCCTGCCTTCAAGTCTCTTGTGTGTGTAAAATAAAGCGGACATTACTGTACTTGGTAGTGAGACTATCTTGAGGGGTCACAGGCTGGGAAAGCTTCCCTACAACTCACTTCCAGGAAGCCTACCCCAATTCCCTGCAGGCCCTAATGACTTGGCCACTGCAATATTGGCAGGGGGGCGGGGGTGGGGGCGACGACAATGACTTGACAGTTCTGTATCTGTCCTTTCTCCTAGTTCTGGGTTCTATCTCTCCTGCCTGCCTCTGCCCAGCAGCTGACTTCCCCACCTAAGCCTCACTCTGACCCTGACTCTGGGAACCTGAATCCAATAGAAACTGTAAACAGGTACTCGACACAAAGAAGGGAGTAGTAGCAGATAGACTACATACCTTCTAGGGATGTCACCTACTATTCCCACCAGAGTTTCACAAATTCCTGGTAAGCAATGGGTGAGCGTTTGGCATACCCCTTCAAGGTCTCCCATGCTTTTTAGCCTACCTTGGCGGGCACGGGGTATGCACCAGGCAGGACTCTTCAGCCCAACCAGAGCTCTGGATCCACTGTGGGTCCTGAGAGGAGGAGACACCCTGGGAGCTGAGGATCTGCCTGCACACCAGCCTTAGAGCCTAGGGAGGGCATGCCAATGTTCCTTCTCACCACGTACCTGGTAACTAGGCCGAGGTTTACCTGCCAGGTCCTAATTTGTGTGCAGTAATTATGCCCTCAGAAGCTGGCCTGCTAATTGCTTTAGCTATTTCTGGACTCTGCCCCTCCTGATCTGTCCTCCTGCTAGAGACAGAAATAACCTGGCACTTAGTGGGTAATTATCATGGCACTTCCAGCATCAGCAGACTCTGAGTGGCAGATGGGGAGCCGACTCAGCAGGTGGGCTCTGGCTGGAGTCACCAGGAGGCGCCTAACTCCAGCTAGAGGCACCAGTGGAGCCTCCTGTCCTGCGGGAAACTGCTCTCTACTTTTGTCCTGGACTGAGTTTGTTTTATTAAAGTCCTCTCTCAGCCCTGTCCCCTTCATCTACACCTCCCCCTCCTTTACCATGTCCCCAGTTTATGGGAAAGGAGCATGGAAAGAGGGGAGGGAGACCTGTAGAGACAGTTTGTTTTGGGGTTTAGATTCCCCAACCTCACAACTGGTTCCCTATTGTGTGTTTTTCCCCCATATTAGACACCACAATCTTTGGAGAGAAAATTAAAAAAAGTCAAAATATGATTAATATTTGCAAACATTCTAATTTTAGGAATGAGTAAATGATTGCAGCAGTGGTCAGACAGTAGGCACTAGGAGTTCAGAGAAGGGTGAGAGCCTCCGCCTTGTGGCCCTGGCAGGCTTTCTGGAAAAGGTGAAGCCTGAGCTGACTTTGAAGGACAACTGGCACCTGGATACACAGGATCATCACTCCAGCAGCAAAGAACAACTGGGTAGCAGAAAAAGTCTAGAATATCAGTTCTGCAGGACTCTGAGGGCAATGCCCTGGGCAGGCACAGAGTCTCCCCCTTCTTCAGCAGGGACAATTCCTTCCCCTCTCACCTGAAGCTTCATCTCCACAGTGAGGACTGATGAGAAGGGGAGAAGTGTCCCCTGCTTTCTCAGGCTGGGGTCTTTGCTCAAGGAAGCAGGATGTTCCTTGGCATGTGTCTGAACCCCTCCCAACCTCACTGCTGGTTCCCTTCCTATTTCCCAGAGCTGGAGATGAGGACATGTGCCTGTAGTTCAGCAAGCAAGGGCTCTGAGTGAATCACTGTCATGGCTCTTGAGATACTGGCCACTGGGTTTGTGGTTGATGTCAACTTGTGGGTGCACTGGTCTTCACTATGGTCTATGACCTCATGGCCTGAAAAGCTTTATGGGCAGGTGGTGTCTGCTGCCTGGGCTTTGCAGCCATCTCTTTCTTCCTAAATTCTACCTCCCCCCCAAATGTGAGCACCTCAAAAGGAGGAGATTTGTGCATTCCTCTTGGGCTCGCTGCCCTGGTACAGTGCCCAGCTGCAGCCTTGTGTGCCTGTGCAGGGGCTCCAAGAGTGTGCCTCCACTCAGTCACAGGCATTTATTAAGCACTCACATCATGCCAAGCACTGCACTGGGAGGTGAGAGTAAGATTTGGAAGACACAATTCCTGCTTGCAGGGAGCTCAGAGTAGATAGGAGGCCATTGTGTCCACGAGGGATGAGAGACAGGAGCCTAGGAACACAGAGAAAGGGGCATTCATTCTGTGCAGGTTGCACGGGGGATGTCAATGGAATGGATGGGCTTAGTCAGATTCAGCGGGAGAAATGCTCAAGGGAGCTCAGGGAGTTTCCAGCTCCCCCCCCCCAAGCCTTGCTGGGCAGATGAGAAACTGAGGCCTGAGAAGAGCAGTGACTCTTCAAGGCCACACCTGGTCACTGACATAACTTCAGATAGTCCCCAACTTACAATGGTTGGAATTATAATTTTTCTACTTTGTGATGGTGCAAAAGCAAAATGCATTCACTGAAAACCATACTTTGAATACCTATATAACCACATTCTGCCTTTCAATTTCAGTACAGTAAATTAAATGAGAGTCAATACTTTCCTATAAAATAGGCTTCGTGTTAGATAATTTTGCCCAACTGTAGTCTGATGCAAGTATTCTGAGCACGCTGAAGATAGGCGAGGCTAAGCTATGATGTTTGGTATGTTAGGTGTGTTAAATGCACTTTCGACTTATAACAATTTCTGCTTACGATGGTCTTATTGGGTGTAACCCCATCGTTAAGGCAAGGAACATCTAAATGAAGGTCTCTAATTGTCACTTTGTGACTTTAAGACGAGTCCATCTTGCTGTTGGTCATGTGGGGCTGATATCGAAAACCTAGGGAGGGCAGAAACAGAACTTACATGGCCCCAGACTTCTGGTGACACAGAGGCCCAGAGGTAATCCTAGACACCTGAATGGAAGAGCTTGCAAAGGACTTTTGGGGGTGCAAATGAAACTTGCTCTATTGCAATGTGTGCCTGTCAGGGAAACTCGTGTTTCTCTCCTTCTGTTCTCTGCAATGTTGACACAAGCTGTGATCAGGTGTAAACAACTAAAACAAAGTTAACATCTGGTGCGTCCAGGGACTGTCCCTGCCTTCAGGAAATCTAGCAGGGTAACCAATTTTTGTTCTGGTCCTTTTCTCAAGTCTGCTCTTATGCATGTTGAAGCAAAAGTCTGTGGCCAGATAAGAGCAGGGAGCATGCAAGGTAACTTCCAGACTCGCCCTTGTCGATGAATGCTGCACTTCTTATTCTCACTCCCACTCTGAGTTCCTCAGTTTCCGTCCCAATTAGAGATCCCACTGGAAGGGTGCCATCACATGACCAGTCTCCATCACTGAAAAAACAGACAAGAAAAGTCAGTCTGTCATTTATGGCCCTGAGTTCCCTTGTCCCCTGGTTCGTTTTACCCTTTGGATTTGGCAGGTCCTGCCTTCCAGACCCACTAAAGTCAGACTGGAGACTTTGGAGACTAGAGCTGGGAGAGGATGGGACATTTTTCTTCCTAGGAAGACAGTAATTGCAAACTTGTCACCAGTAGTGACATGGTGGTGAGCAATTAATTCTGGGGGACTCCCTGCCTGTCACCATGTGTAGTTTCTGCCCTGAGCAGCTCTGCTTGCTTAGAAGACTAAAATCTCTTCTTTCAGTAGACAGGGTAATACGTTGCAGACCCAGTTCCCTGGGGGCAGCAGGGGTGTTGCAGCTGAGGGTCTGATTTTGGGATATTGCTGTGTGAGGATAGAAGAAATGCGGAAAGAATGCTCTCACAATGGCTAACACTTGTATAGAGAGTTTACTATGTGCTATGGATGCTTCCAAATGTCAAGTTATTGCAGGAACCCTATAAGGCAGGCACTATTATTATTCCCATTTAGAGATAGGGAAACTGAGGCACAGAGGGGTTCTCAACTGGTCTGAAGACATATAGCTGAAAGTGGCAGAGCAGAATTCAAATCCAGGCAGTATTGCTCTGGAAAGTGTGCTTTTTTCTTTTTTTTTAGTTGGAGTCTCACTCTGTCGCCCAGGCTGTCGCCATGGCATGCTCATGGCCACCACAGCCTTGACCTGCTAGGTGCAGCGATACTTTTGCCTCAGCCTTCCAATTAGCTGGAACCAAAGGCATGCGCCCTCATGCCCGGCTAATTTTTCTTGATTTGTTGTAGAGATGAGGTCTGGCCAAGTTGCCTAGGCTGGTCTCAAACCCACAGGCTCAGGCAATCCTCTCACCTCGGCTTCCCAAAGTTATAGGCGTGAGCCACCGCACCCAACTGAAAGTGTGCTCTTACAACACAGTGTGGATCCTCCCTGTGGGTGCCCCAAAGAGCAGGTGGAAGCATGCTGGAGTCAGGCAGACCACTTCAAAGTTAGACACCCTCATGATATGTGTGTCCTTGGGAAAGTTACTTTTTTTTTTAAACCTCTTTTTTCTCATCTGTGAAATAGGACATGGTACCCACTTCAAAGGGTTGCCATGAAGACTAAATGACAGGAAGCCATGCAGTCTCCTGACTTCCTATCCTACTCTGTTCCCAGAAACCCTGCCTGCTACTCACTGGGTGTGGCATAGTAAGGCATCACTATTACTTCCCCAGAGCCCACTTGAAATCATTATGTATCAAATGGTTGTCAACATTCATGCTAAAGCCATAGGGCAAAATCTAGAATTGGACACCACAACAATGTGAAGCCTAAATGTATTATGACATCCCTAGCAGCAGTGGCGAAACTCATGCAAGTGGCACCACATTGCCGGGGATGTATCCTGCTGGATGCCTGGAGGTCTGAGTGTGCAGAGGCTCTGCAGAGGCTCCACAGAGGCTCTGCTGGACCCTCCATAAGGAGCTTCCCAGTGCAGGCTGGGGTGGGAAGTCCATCAGGCTCTCTGTAATCTGCCAGGGTCTGCCAGCGTCAGAGATAGAAGATTATCTGGAGAGAGGCTGGAAGATACTTTATATGTTGGGTTTGAGGAAGATTTACTTCCCTCATTATGACTTTTTGGAGCTCATATTAGAGCAGGTTATGAGCCTTTGCACAAATAGCCCAAAGCTGAATAGTGAGGGACACAAGACAGCGGCAAGAGCTCCTGCCTTGTCCAGGGTCCTCAGGGCCCAGGTCAGGGTGGAGACCACACTTTCCATTCAGGATGCACAAATAGAAGGGATGACTTTCAGAAAAACACTTCATCTCTCTGGGACTCAGTCTCTCCACTTACATAGCTTGAAGGTTGGATCCTAATTCTGAGATTTAGACTCCCTTCCAGCTTTTATCTTCCATGAGTGTTTTGATCTATAACCTCAGCTCAGCTGAGGCTTAAGGGCAAAGTAAACACCCTTGGGCCTGGGAAAGGAAGTCCATTTGCATTTGAAAGAGCCAGGGCAGCTTCTGAATTCTGCCTCAGGAGAGGCTGGGAGGATGGCCTGGCCTGCCCAGGTGCAGAGAGCATGTCCCAGTCCTTTCCCTGACAGCTGCTGACCAGAACAGATCAGACATGAGCTGTCCAAAGCTGACTTCCTTCTCCCCTACTGCCTCTCAGGGACTTCTTCAGGACGCTGATTGAGAGGAGGCCAGCGGAGAGCCGGCCCCAGGGACACCTCCTTGAACATTTACTTGATGTCTGCTCTTTCCTGACTGTCTCTCTGGCATGATCTGTCATTGGAATCTGCCACAGCAAAAGCAACTAGCTCTACTGAGAGCAAACAGAGATTCTCTCTAGAGCCAGGAAGGGAGTTGAGGTTGAAAAGAAGGTGAGATTTTGGAGAAGAGCCATTTTGGCAAAAGAATGCTCCCGTGAGCCACTGGAGCTGTTGTCTCTCTCTCACCTCACAGAACTCAAGGTTTAGGTGGCCTCAGAGTCTCTCTGCTGTGGCACATGGATTACCGTTTTCTGTAGAGTTTTATGGTTTAATGGGGAGGCTTAAGATAGGAGCGAGGAAGAAACAGGATGCAGTTGTGCTTCTGTGTACAATTTCCATCTCCATTTGTACCCCAGGGAGGGGAAGCGCAGCAAATGGTTAAAAACTTTTACTTTTTATTAAACAAACCTGGGCTCAGAACTGATTTCTTCATTTCACCAGCTATACAGTTTGGAGCAAATCACCTAATCTCTTTGCACCTCAGTTTCCTCAGTTGAGAAATGGGATAACAGAAGTACTTTCTTACAGGCTTGTTGTGAGGATTAAATGTGATGAGGTATGTAAATGACTAGGCCTGAGCCTGGCTCACAAGACACAGCACGTGGATGGGAGAGTGGTGTTATTTACCCGTCTCCTGCTGCCTGCACCAATTAGCCATTACCAATTATTTCCCACCAAATTTAAAATGTATTCTTAATGTTATTTTCTTGTTCATTTTATTTTTGTATTTGTCTTGTGTTTCTATTAATTTTATTACTTTTTGTCTAGCTCTTTTTCTCTATTATGATACCTATTTTCCAAAACCAGTTATTCACCTATCATCCATCATTCATTATCTACCTACCTACCTACCTACCTACCTACCTACCTACCTATCACCTATCTACCTGCCTATCATCTTTCTACTTATCACCTATCTACCTATCTATCCATCCACCTACATATCATCTATCTATTTATTTACCTACCACCTATCACCTATCTGTCTATCTATCTGTATGTCTGTCTATCTATTCTAGCTGCTTAACTACCTGTCATCATCGTTTTACCCACCTACCTACATACCATTTATCCATACACTTATGTACCTATCATTTATCTATCTTCTTATCTATCTATCTATCTATCTATCTATCTATCTATCTATCTATGTATCCATTTACTTACTTACCTATCATCTACCTACCTACTTACCTATCTATCTATCTACCTCTGTCAATCTGTCTACTTTTAACTCTAATTAAAACAGGCTCATTTGTAGAAGGATACACATCTTTCAGATGTAACCTCATTTTCAAAGGAGCATTTGAACGGTAATAGTGGTGTGAAGACTAGCAGGGTGGCAGCGCGCAGGGTAGCAGGTATTTGGGAGAACTGGGCTTTTTAAGTTGGAAAGACAGAGCCAGGTCCCTTAGTCAGGTGGTTTACCCTGCTGCCCTGAAATCGAGAACCATCTCCTTGAGGGTCTAGCAGGCTGGAGAAGGGTCTTCTTCTCCAGGTATGTCACAGGGTCCCATTTTCAGAGGGAGCCCCTCATACTCCCTGCCCCTGAACTTGTGCCTGCATCGAGTGGAATCCCTGTGGAGACAGCTCACTGCCATGGCTGTGAACACACAGGGCCACAGCTTTCTCATATAAGGCCATGGCTTTCCTCGACTTATACTGCTGTCCTCCTTGGCTCCTCAGGGCTGCCACATGTGCTAGCTCCTTGGAGGTATCCTCCTTCACACATGCCTCATTCTCTCTTCCATGGAAACCTTCTCTCTGCCTCCCTCTAGGCTCAAAGTCATCCTTCCCAGCACCCCACGCTCCTGTCTGGAGTTTCAGGGCCACCCACAGCATACGAGTAAGGGTAAGCCTGCAGGTCCCTCTCCCTCATCCTCCTGAGCAGCTCCCAGGCCCCTCCCTGCTGCTCATCCCCCTTGAGTGATACTTCCCGTCCCTGTGCTGCGTATCTGCTGTGTGAACTTGGTTCAGCTCTCCACACTAAGGAGGTAGGGAACCTGGAGTGAGTGAGGGAAGGAACCCAGAGACACAGGACCAGGTGGGGGAGGCTGAGGTACAGCCATCCAGAGTCCACAGGGAATGTGGGGTTGGAGGGTGAGATGCAGGCAGCGCCAGGTGGCACCTGCACACCTCACTGTTCCACCTCTCCACTCCCATTGTCCTGCCCTGTGACACCAGAGATGCCTCAGTCATTTCCAGGGTGCAGAGCCCAGATTGGAGTCTGATGATGCCCAGGGTAGCGCTGGGAAGGGGCAGATGTGGACTTGGAACTGGGAGTATGTGTCCACACCCATGAACATGCACAGATATATGCACACACAGGTATGCACACAGACACACTCATACACAGATACGCACACAGACTCACACAAAGATATACTCACACAGATACACTCATGCACAGATATGCACACGCACAGATATACACACCGACTCACACAGGTGCATCCACACACAGATGCACATGACACACAGATATGCAAATAGAGCCACACATAAACACACTCATAAATACACGTACAAACACAGATACACACACAGATACAGTCACAGACTCACACACAGGTACACACAGATATGCACATACAGATACACTCATACACACAGATATGCACAAGCACTCACACACAGGTGCACTTACACACAGATGTGCACATAGATACACATAGATTCACACACAGACACAGATACATTCACACATGATACACACACATAGAGACGCACATAGACACACACAAACACACTCACAAATACACGCACAAACACAGATATACTCACATACATACACTCAGACTCACACACAGGTGCACTCACAAATATGCACACAGACTCACACACAACACACTCACACACACTCACATGCACAGATACACACACAGACTCATACACAGACACAATCACAGGTACATGCACATACAGATACACTCACAGCTACACACACACAACTATTCACACACACAGATACACAGACACACATACACTCACACACAGATAGATATGCACAACACGTACACAGATATATACACTCATACACATACTCACATGAATATAGTTACACACAGATACTCACACACTGACAGATACACCTGTCCACTTTCATATAGATACACCCACACAGATGCACACTCAACATGCCTCACATGCACATGGTCACTCTCAGCGTACACACCACCACTCCATGCCAAAAGCACCATTGCTTTACTGTGGACATGATGGCATTTGCTGACATGTAAAAAGAAAGATATTATGAGAGAAGTGGGCATCTGTCTGAGGAGCATGAAACTAATAAGGGCATTGGGCTGACAGGACTGGCGTGTGAATGCTGTCACCTTGGGCAGGTTTATGAATCAGGAGGAGGAGGAGTGCGAGCCTCCTGCTGGGAATCCGGGTGTGTGCGGGGGTATGCTTTATGCACATCCCCTGTGATTCACTTGTGGGTGCTCATGGCAGGCATGTGTTAGGCGTGTTTGTGAGTGTGTCTGTGTATGAGTCTGTGTGTTATCTGTGCATGTGAGTGTATCTGTGTGTGAGTGTGTTGTATGAGTCTGTGTGCATATCTGTGTGTGTGCATATCTGTGTGAATGTACCTGTGAGTCTCTGTGAGTGTATCTGTGTATATGCATGTATCTATGAGTGTGTCTGTGTGTGAGTGTATCTGTCTGTGCTGTGTGTCTGGGATTGTGGCGTGTGTGCCTGCCCCGTCGCATGTGTGGTGTTGCTGGATGTGCTGCCCAGCCCTCATGCCGCTGGCTCACCTCCAGTGCCCTGTACTCTCTACTCACACCCGCACCTGCTGGATGGGCTTCCAAATCAAGCATGGGCCTCCCATGGGGACCAGCGTTCAGGACCAGGACATTGGTCCTGCCTCAGGGACCACCAATCCTTTTCTGCCTAGTGTTAAGAGCCTGAGCAGAATGAATTTTTTTATCCAAAGAAAGGCTACGAGAACTGTGCTCCTGTCAGAGAGCCTCCCGAGCTCTTCACATGGATTTCTCTTTGCAGCCTAGTCAAAGAGGACATTAGCCTTCCTTCACAGGACTGGGGTCCTGTGGCGTGAGGTCTCCTGTACTGCAGTCACCCTCTGCTCTCCATGCCAACCTGTCTCCTGGGTAACCTGGGGGCTGACCAACTTGAAAATGCTTTCACCATAAGGTTAAGAAACAATCTTGTGATCCATCCTTCAAAAAGGTTCTCACACCAGAGCAATCTACTCTTGATGGTCTTCCATGCTAGCTGGGCAAAGGCAGGGTAGTGCCTTTGCAGAGAGGAGAGTGGGTTTGCTTGGGCCTGGGTTGCTGTAGTGAAGGTATGAGACAAGACTGGGTGATACCTACTTGATTTGGAGGCCCAGAGACTTTGCTCTGTGGGATACTTTGAAAAGAGTTCAACTATCGACTTGGGTCCAGCTTCAGATGCCGTCACCCTCCTGGGTGACTGTGGACAAGCTGCTTAGGCTCTCCAACTACAGGGTCCTCATCTGGGAAGGGAAGCTGCTGTGGGAACCAAAGGGACTTAATCCCACAGCAGATGCCTTGGCCACTCAGTGTGCACAGAGTGGGCAGCAGGCAGCATAGGATTATCCCGTGCCCTGCAGAGGCCAGCCAGGGAAGCCCACCAGGAGGAAGGAGGCTTCTCAGGGTGAAAACAGAGTGAGTTGCATCCTCCAGGGGGTGGATGAGGAGACCCTGAACTGCTGCAGGGAGGTGTGTCTGCAGAAAAGGAGGTGAGGAGCGTGGGTTTTGGAGACCTTATCACAGTACAGCTCTACGGGCAAGGGCTGTTGTCACCTGCTTCACTTTAGGTCGGTTCCTCAGCTACCTCCTTCGTGCACATTTCTCATTCCTTCCCCTCAGTGCTTCCCACATGGTCAACACCATCACTCCCTCTGCATTTGATGCTCAGAGCGGTGAGGGGGCCACATAAAGCCTTAAGCTCAGATTAAAAACCAGGGATCCGGGCCCAAGGCTGTGGAACTCCTAGTCGCTAAAGACTTGAGAAAGGCCTGGTCACTGCTGTCTCCTCATCCTTCTGCCTGAACCAGTGGCCCTGGCTCCATTTGGCAGGAGCACCATTTGGCAGGAGGACTGCAGGACAGCCAGCTTTGCTCAGGGTGGAGCTGGAGAGTGGGCACTCACTTCCTCTTCCTTTCTACCTCCCCAGGGGCAGGTGAGGAGGGTGACAGATGAAGCTGGGAGACAGGCAGATTGGTTTTGAGGTCTGATGGATAAAGTCTCTCATGCTTCCTGAATTGTCAGACTGTGGAAATACAGTCATTGCTGAAAGTTGTGGGATTTTTTCCTAATAGGTCCTTTTGGGGAGGACTGACAAGAGGTTGTCTTGTTTATTGTTGGAAGGGGAGAAACAACCTGCCAGCCCTTGTCCATACTGGGTGTTCTGGTTCTGACATGAGGATGTCAGAGGCCAGCCCAACACGCATGTAGCTTACCACGGTCCCTGCCACTGGACACTAAGGGCCTCCTGCGGCTGACTGTGCCACCCCAAACTGAGGTCCACTTTCCCTCCTGGACAGTATCCCCCACTATTCTCCCAAACTGCCTTTCCTCTGTACAGAATTCTCTTACTTGCCCCAGCCCCAGGGAAGAAAACTTTGTGGCAGTCCATCAGACTTTGGAAATAGACGTGGACTCAAATCTGAACTCGCCCACTTGCTGGCCATTTGGCTGGTGGTAAATTGCTACCTCTTTAGGCCTCTGTTTCTTAGCTATACAATATGTATTGATGCCTATTTCATAGGGCTCTATGTGGACCAAATGAGATAATTTTTTTTTTTGAGTTGGAGTCTCACTCTGTCGCCCAGACTGGAGTGCAGTAGCCGCTCCCGGTCACTGCAGCCTTGACCTGCTGGGCTCCGGCGATCCTTCCGCCTCAGCCTTCCAAGTAGCCAGAACTACAGGCGTGCACTACCATGCCTGGCTGATTTTTTGATTTATTGTAAAGATGAAGTTTCACTGCCCAGGCGGGTCTCGAACCCGCGGGCGCAGGCAATCCATTCACCTCAGCCTCCCAAAGGCGCGGGATTACAGGCTGCATCACCGAACCTGGCTGAGATAATTTTTAAAGGACCCAGCTCAATGTCCAACACATAGTAGTTGGTGGTTAACAGTGTTCCAGCTCACCTCTAATGGTGCTTGCCCATTATTTAATCAGTTATTTCCTTCCTATTTTTCCAGGCCTAGCTCAAGTTCCATCCACTTTGTCCATGAAACCTACCCTGACTAACATATGTCAAATTGGATTCCTTTTTCTTCCTTAAGAACCCCATAGAATTTGGGCCTCATGATTATTCTATATAATTAATCTTACACTGCATAATTAATCCAACTAAGTCATAGTCATTGAGTAACAACCATGTGCCAGATATTTTTCCTAAGAATTTTCTTCATTGAACGTGAGTTTCTCAGAGGCAGGGACATGTTTTCTAGACCAGCTTGTACAGAAGCATCTGGCATAGTGCTTGGCATTGAGTGTGGCTCAGTAAACACTTTTTGGTTGCTGGAAGGGTGCATAGGAGGGATCAGTGACTTGCATATATGGAATGGCTTTGTCCTAAGAATTACGGGACTAGAAAAAAGAAATAGGAGTCACTGTGTCTTGACTTTAGATGCCTGACAAAACAGACAAACTCACAAGTGTAAGGCCGGAGGCACCAGAGGGCGGGGCGGGCCTCAACAAGATGGTTCCAACCCAGACAAGGAGAACAGTGGGCGAAAGTGAGCCAGCAAAAAAAAATTAGTGACCA
>NW_007011865.1:50261-88648 GCF_000164805.1 Carlito syrichta
ACAGCTTTCTCAGTGTGCCCTTTATAAACCCGTCGCCCATCTTGCTGGGTGCGACTTCTCTGGCCCACAGCTACATGGGCCGGTGAACTTCACCCGGGATTGCGCTAATAAATTTTTCTTGGCTCCTTTACTGCTGTTTCGCCTGGTCTGGTTTCATTTACCTTACAACAAGATGATGCCAGAGAGTATAATCATGTCCTGGAATCTAGGATTCTGAGGGTACTGAGAAGAATTCTACCCCAAACTCTCATCCAAAGCAAGAAGAACTCTCTTCTTCCATGCCACCCTGAGCACTGTCCTAGCACTCTTTGGGTATTCCTAGAGAAAGGGGGCTTACTACTAACACAGAAGCATATTTGTCTCCACATACCTTAATTGTTGGCAGTTCTTATAACTCCAATTGGGATGCCAGTTTATCCTTTAATGATATGTGGATAGAGTCTAGTCTTACTTCTTCAAAGTGACCCTTCAGATGCTCCAAGACCACCAGGTACCTCCTCTGAGTCAGGCTAAGCTCAGCATTCTTTTTTTCAGACCCCATCAGAAACTGTTTCTAGACCCTCCTGCCCACCCTAGACTTGACCCATCTCCTCTGCACACACCCTGTTGGCGGGCAGGCATTTCTGTGTGGTGCTGGTGGGGCAGAGGGCTGTTGAGTCTGGTCAGAGGAAGGGTGGTGAGCCATTACCTACTCTACCTGACACCACGTCCTATGAGTACTGCTCAGAGAGACAGCATTTTTGCTTATTTTGTTAAGAATGCCTTGGACATGTGTAAAACAACATATGAATATATGGATGTGAATATATTTTGCAAATGAGCACACAGATGAGGGGGTGTGTAGAATTAGGGTTGAATAGAAAGGGTGCATGTGTGTGATCAGCTTTTGGAAGATGTGAAATATTTGCATTAATATATTGTTCAAAGACATGGAAATAAGTGAAACGCTCCTCTTCTAATTTTTTTTTATCATGGGAAAATAGATAAAAAAATTTCCCATGTTAACATTCACGTTATTGTGCAGCCGTCACCAGCATTCATCGCAGAACTCTTTTATCTTATAAAACCCCAAACTCTACACCCTTAAACACCAATTTCTATTTCTCCTCCTCTTGCCCTTGATAACGATCATTTTCCTTTCAATCTCTATAAATTTGCCTGCTTCAGGTATCTCATATTAGTGGAACTGTACATATTTGTCTTTTCCTGATGGCTTATTTTACTTAGCATAATATCCTCATCTGTGCTGTAGCATGTGCCAGAATTTCTTTTCTTTATAGGGCTGGATAATATACCACTATATGGGTATAACACATTTGGCTTATCCATTCATCTACCCATAGACATCTAGGTTGCTTCTACCTTCTGACTATTGTGAATAAAGCTGATACAGACATGGGTGTAACAAATTCCTGTCCAAGGTCCTGCTTTCAATTGTTGTGTGTATATACCCAGAAGTGGAATTGCTGGATCATATAGTAAATCTATGCTTACATTTTTGATGAACCACTGTCTCCATAATGGCTATATAATTTTATGTCCTTACTAGCAATGCACAAGAGTTTCAGTTTCTTCATAGCCTCACCAACACTTGTTAGTTTCCATATTTTGGTAATATTCATCCTATGGATGTGAGGTGGTATCTTATGATTTTTGGTTTATATTTCCCTAAAGATTAGTGCTGTTGGACTGGGCAAAGTGGTTCACTCCTGTAATCCCAGAACTTTGGGAGGCCAAGGCGGGAGGAGTGCTTGAGCCCCAGAGTTCAAGACCAGCCTGGGCAATATAGTGAGACTTTGTCTCCACAAAAAATTTAAAAACTAGCCAGGTGTGGTGGTGCATGCCTGTAGTCCTAGCTACTTGAGAGACTGAGAAGGAAGGATTGCCTGAGCCTAGAAGGTTGAAGCTGTGGTGAGCCATGATCACACCACTGCACTCCAGCCTGGGAAACAGAATGAGACCCTGACTCAGAAAAAAAATAATGATGTTGAATATCTTTTAATGTGCTTGTTGGTTATTTGTATATCTTCTTTGGAGAAATGTCTACTCAAGTCCTTTGCCCATTTTTTAATTGGGTTATTTGTTATTTCTTTGAGTACACTACTTTAGAAATGTGTTTGAAGATACTTTTTATAACCTTGTTTAAATTACATTGTGTTTATTTGGTGAACATAAAATATTCAGAACAAAAAATTCTTGTCTCTTTAACAAGTGTGATTTTTTTTAAAAAAGGGGAGCATTATTTAGCAAGAGGATCAGAATATATAAAAAAGAAGAAAATTCTAAAATAAAAGAAATGCCCTTTTTCCAGGGATGTGCCACTGATGGAGAAATAGCACGCTAGGTCTGGAGTCCCAGCAAGCAGGCCTAGGTGGGGCAGCTGGGCTCACGGGATTGGAAGTCACACAAAGCACAAGGTGTCCAGTTAATCTGAATTTCAGGTAAACAATTAACACTTTTTTGTTGCATGGGATGTACTTACACTAGAACGTTATTTACTATTTATCTGAAATTCAGGTTTAACTGAGTGTCCTCTAGTTTCATTTTCCAAATCCTGCACCGCTACATAGTATGACACAGGACAGGCATTCAGTGAGTCCATGTCAGTGTCCCCAGAAGAAGCAGGAACAGACAGGACTGGGAGCCAGGCCTGGGAGGCCCAGACAGAAGGATATAAGACATCCCGTAAGAATATAGTGAAGAAAGTCACCTACTCAGCTCTATTCTAAGGAGCACAGTGCTGCTTTTGGAAACTGTAGAAGTTCTTTAAAGGGGAACATATGATTCTAGATGCAGCTTAGGGGGGGTCTCCTGTGGGGTGACATGCCTCTATAGCCAAAAGGGTCCTTCCCCAGCCAACAATGTGGTTTGGGGTGGAGGACTGCTAATCAGGGTGCTCCATTCTGACATGGGAAGCACATGGTAGCACCTGCCCATCCCAGTACCCCACGCTTCTCATTGCCCTAACCCATTAGGGAAATGGGTAAGCCACTCTGCCCCATTCAAGGCCTTGTCTTTATGTTTTCTGAGCTGGTGGGGATGGGCCTCCTTAGTTACATGGGCAGATGTGCTGCCAGGTGCAGCCTTGAGTCAATTGGATTGTAATGTGACTTTATAGTCACATTAATTGCAGAATTATATGACCAAGCTAAGTGACCCATCACTACTCTTCCTATACCTGATAGCTCTTCACACTTGACAGGCTAGAGAGAGGCTGTCCAGAGTATCACCAATAGGACAGAGGCCCAGACATCATGGCAGAGGGACCAGGGCTGCTGGAGCTGAAGAATGACAATGTCCCAGACTGGATTGGGTATGGTAGCAGGTGGAAGGGGCTGAATGTGCCCCACATTTGAATTCCCTTGAGGATTTCTTCTGGAGTCTGGTATAGGCATAGGTTTATTTTTGAAAACCAGAGACCCAGATGCTTGAGACAATGCTTCACAGATGCATGCACAGTGTTGGTGGGGAGTGACATGTTCATGGAAATTTTGTACTGTCTTGCAGACACATTGTGAGTGCAAGATAACACAGAGCATAGCATGTAGTACCACCAACTCTGTCTTGTGCTGTCATATCAGCAGGTTGTTTATCAACTACAGTCACAGGTGCTTTTAGGATTTATGGCCACACTGTAGCTTACGTTTCTGTCCCTTAAAATGCAAGCCCCCAAATCTCACATCCTGAGTCCAGGTGAGAGTTCAGCTCCATGAGACACATGCTTTTATGGGAGCACTGATGCATCTGAAAGTAATTTTACCTGTATCTGCCTTTGGGCAGTTCCAGTACCTTCTGATACTCCAGGTCTTGGGGATCCCAAGCAGCCTGTCTTTTGTCTAGAAGAATAGTACTAATTACTTATTTATTGTTGTCCTGATACCCTGTGGGTACAAATTGCCTGAGATGCTTCAATCATGATGCAGAAACAAGTCATGACAAGCCCCCTGTGGCCCAGAGCATGTAGCCCCTGACTTGTGGGCAGTCCTGAGCCAAGTCAGATCTCCTCCCTGTGAAGTGGCTTTCGGTGGTGGGGAACTTCAGCACACAGCTGTTGGCTGTCCAAGCCTTCCATGACTTTTATGTTGGAGCCAGAGCTGTGTATCCATGCTGTGCAGAGCCACAGCACTGGTTGGTCTTTGTGTTATGAACACCTGGCCTCCTTACTCTGAGTGTCCTTAACAGGAATCCTCAGAAGACATGAATATCTGGAGCTCTTCCCTGAGAGCCAGAGTACTATGGGCTGTGGAGTTCAGGAAAGATCCTGGAGGTGACTTGAGAGAGTCCTTAAGAAGAAGGGGATCAGGTCTGCAGGGAGTGGGGCAGCGAGGCCAGGACTGAAGGTGGATGAGAACATGAGATCCTGGGACTGGGCGGTGAACATTAGCGGGTGGTGGATGTGAGATCACTCAGGGATGCTGGTGGGGACCAGCACCCCAAACTTCAATGCTAGCCAAGGAGTACTATGTGGGAAAGGCTGTGTGTGTTGGACAGGAACACAGTTTAGAAGAGGGGTCTCTTCTGCTTGGGTTGTTTGGAGCTTCTGCAGCCTCCACTTTCAGGAGAATTGGGTTATGGGCTGGCTCTGCAGGATCCCGCAGTAGGAGGATGACTGTACATTTTGGAGAGAAACCTGGATTCAAATTCCAGCCCCAGCATTTCCTGATCTGAAGCTCTGCGCAAGTCTCTCAAGGTCTCAGTATCCTCAGTATCCTCATCTATAAAGTGGGACTAGTGACACCTTCGTCACAGGGGTGTGGTGAGGGTCAGATGGGATAAATATGAGGGGCTCTGATCTCAGAGTGCCACACACCAGGCAGCAGTGAGTGTTGCCAGCCTGGTCACCCCCTCCTTGTCCCTCCCCTCCTGCGCCACCCCCACCCCACCTCCCCATTTCTTCTGATGCATCTGTTCTCCCCAGCCTCCCGAATAAAGGTCATATTTCACAATGCATACATGTATCTGTATCTAGTTTTCCTTTCTTTCATGATGAAATCCTTCAAGGTTATCTTCAACCGACAGCCCCAACTACTCCATTTGCTGGGGGAAAATATCTCCATAGCAACCAGTTCCCTGGCTCTGTCCTTCCTTCTTCCCCCAGGCTGGACCTGAGGCCCTAGAAGGGACAGTCTCCCTGCCCAGTGACACCCACAAGAGCTGCAGGATTGTCCCACTCAGGTGGCCAGACAAAGAAACTCAAATAACTTGAATTTCTCTGCCAAATGCCACCAGACAGGATGGTACTGTGCTTTCTCTGTGACCCAGGGAGACTAAAGGAGGGAGGAGGGGCTGGACACATTTGGTGCAGGCAGGGGAAGCCATGTGTTGTGTGTAGCGAGCTGTAGCAGCAAGAGGCGGGCTGGGGTTCCGTGTGAAGCACTGTATCTTTTCTAAGGGAACAGGAGGATGCCACAGGGGAAAGGGGCTAGCCATCAAGAGAGGAAGCTCTCTATTCTGGGCCAAATTTAAGCCATTTTTAAATAATGCAATTGGTTTTGGAGGCCCCTGTGTCTCCAGGAGGAATTAATAATGGATGAGCCCTTCTGCACCCTCCTCCCTTCCAGGGCACTGCGGAGACAGCTGCTCTGCTGGAGCCTGCTTAGTCCTGTCCTGGCCTTATGCAGGGCTGGGGGAGGGGTGGAGGGCACCCATGCAGGAAGCAGGACTGGGCTGGCCTGGGAATGGTATGCCTAGCATGCCTAGGGATGGCATGTTTTTCTGCTTATTGTGCCTTGAGGCTTGGCTGCTGCCTACAAGAAGCCCTTCCTGGGCCTTTCTTGCCATCCACCCACCAAGTGACAGCCCGGTCACAAGGGCCATCTGTACCTCTTCCCTCCCCTACATTCTTGGGTCATCAAATCCTACAGATCTTCTCTGTGACCTCAGGTTACCTCTTTTTTCTTTCACCATGAATTCTGCCTGTATTGAGACCCTCACTGCATCACCAGGACCAATTCCACAGTCTCCAGGGTCTCCCCTCTCCAGTGCAGCCCCACCCTACACTTGCAGGGATGTGACCTTGCTGAGAACCAGATCTGACCCTGCAGCTGCCTTGTTCAGGCCCCTTTGTGGCCTTCATCACTCTAGGGACCAAGTTCACCCTCCTCAGCTTGACTAAGGCCCTGCTCCCCACAACCTCCTCTGTGACAGGTGCTGCCTGTTCCAGTCCCCCAGGTGCCGTGGGACCCCTCCCGGCCTCTGTGTTGAGTCCCGCTGACCACTGCAAGCCCTGCTTGAGTGTCTCCTCTAGGCTGCCTAGTGACTGGCTGCTCTGGTTCCATACTCCTTTTGCAGACATTGTGACGACTCTGCAGGAATTGTCTGTTTGCATGACTGGCTTTCCTGCTGACCTGCAGCCCTTCAAAGAGGGACTGTGACCTCTCATTGCTTTCTTAGGGTCCAGGGCAGTACCTGACACTGAAGAGGCTTCACAGAGTCTGAAGTATAAAGGAAGTGTGGATGAATGAACCCATGTGTAGAGGAAGGAAATGATGAGGGAGGGTAGGATGGAAGGAGGAAAAGAAAGGAGGGAAGAGAAGGCTGGGGGGAGGTGGAAGGTAGGGAGGAAGGGATTAAGAAAGCAGGCAGGCCTTTCTCCACTTTTTTGGAGCAACTGATATCTGGATTTGTGCATGCTGGGTGGCTCACTGGCATGTGGAGTGGGGGCAGTGCCTAGCCTTGGGTACAGAAGGATTTAGCAGGTTAACCCCAGGCTCTCCCGGGGAGGCTCAGGCTAATGAAGTGAAACTACCCACCCCTCAACTCTTCCCAGACCCATCCCAAGAAGCTGGGTATAAAAGAAACTCAGATCACCCTATGCCTTTTTCGGGGTGTCTTCACTGCAAGGTCAAAAGGCAGAAAGTCAGGGGCACCTGCTTGCTCCTTTGTGGTCAGTGTGAGAGGGACCCTTTCCCAAGCATGACTGGGATGCACCTGAGGGTAAATGCATTAGCTGAGGAGCAGGATGGGAGATGATGCCCTCAGGGACTGGGAGGGACACCAATGCCTCCTCCTATGACCTGGAAGGAGAGGGTTTTGGGTCACAATGAGGATGCGTCTCACTGACGTTATTGCAGGATACATCTGGCAGCTCAGGGACGATGTGCTGGCTCTGTCTGTGGTGAAGTGCCTTCTGCATGGCAGGGATGTGAGGGGCCGGTGCTGACCAGGTCAGAGGGGAAAAGTGGCCAGCACCAAGAGGCCATGGAGCACTGCATACCCCCATCCCCAGAATAGGACAGCAGAGAGACTGCAGCAGTGTAGAAGGACAGCCGACAGATGGGAGAGGTCAGGAGAAGCCCTCCCAAAGGCCATGGTATGACCCGGCAGAGTGGGCATCAATTCTGGCCTAGAAGGGTGGGTACCCCTGTTTCCCAGGAGGGGGCTGGATGTGCCCGTCATGTTCTTTCCCTGGGCTATGTATCACAGATCTGGCTGCTGAGCACTACCCCGGGATGTTAGACTTGATGCAGAGCTCTGGGTCTCAGGTTGCAGAGGGTGCAGATGGGGGGGTGTGCCCAGGGGCCAACACTATAAATGGTGGTTGTGCCAAGCCAGCCCCATGTACCCTGCTTCCATCCTCTTCCAACACAGTGGGGGATCTGGGCTCAAATGTCCTCTCAGTATCCCTCAGATGGCAACAGAGAGGCCTGGGGTCTAGGGTGAGCCAAATCCCTGCTCTGACTTTCTGATGGGGGCACCCGAGCACATCTCACTCTTAGGATGGACACCATGTCGCTTCTCGTACCAGCACCATGGCAGGTGGGGGCAAGAACTGGGTCTTTCCCTAAAGAAGCTCATAGGGTAGTTGAAAAGATGAATATGCACACATATGCTTTAAACTTGCAGGTGAAGACAAAGGAGGAATGGACATCCCAGATGCTCAAGGTTGGAAAGCACTGAAAGCCAGACCATAGGACTGGAGATAACACTGCAGCGATCATGTGTATGTGTGAGTGTGTATTTGCATGCACATATGCATAAGCATGTGAATGCATGTTCATTCGTACTTGTGTGTACACGCCTGTGTCTTCATACATACGTGTACAAGTATCCGTGTGCACATATGTGCATATGTGTATGTGCATGCATTTGTACTGATGTGAATGTGTGCATGTGTGTGCATGTATGTGCATGTGTACATGTGCATGCATTTGTACTCATGTGAGTGTGTGCTTGTGTGTGCATGTATGTATGTGTGTGAATGCACATGTGCGAAGGCTTTGGGCTCTTACCAAACAGGGATAAGAGGGGAAGACTTGAGCCCATGCAGGGAAATAAATTGGAAAGGAGTCACCAAGCTGAGGCAGGACTCAAAGAGCAGCACCGTCATCAAAAGGGAGAATGTGACAAGTCCTAAGGCAGCAAGGATGAGAACAGTTCTGTGGTGAGTCTGAGTGGGAAGAACTCTCCTAGGAGGGGAGGAATCCTGAGTCTTCGTCATGCTCTCTTTGGGTTGGAACTGACAGTTCCTGGTGGGGCCCAGAGCCCCAAGTTGAACAATGATCACAAAAATCTGTCTCAGGTCTGAGATACCTCAAGGCACTAAGAAGAAGCAAATAAAAAACTTACCACTTGTGGGATTCCTGTCAATAAGAAAGCCCTTGATGATTACCAGCTCACAGTAACAACGTGAAACATATTAAATGTGTTCTCTTATGTACTAGACTCAGCAACTCAAAAGACAGGGGCACTGAACTACTAAGCACTGAGGGTGATACCACAATATGGAAGAGTCTATGATGATTATTAAAGAGCTAGAAGACACAACAACTCTAAAGGGGAACAGGGCATTATGATACAATAATAGGAAGTTTTGAAAAAGTGAACATCTAAAATTAACATGGGTAATACTCAAAATCGTAAAAGACAAGTTAAACAGGGGATTACATGCAGTGAAGAAGACAATGAGTGAAGTGGAAGATGGGTTAGAGAATATCACCCAGGGCACAGCACCAGAAGATGGGACACGAGAGATGCCACAGAGCAGTCGGGGGATGAGGAGGAGAGACTCAGAGAGCCTCAGAGCCAGCCAATGGGAGCCTGTGCAGCAGACGGGAGGTGACTCTCAATAAGATCATGGCTGAGAATCAGCAGAACCCATGAAAGACACGGGTGTTCAAACTGAGGAAAAATATAAGCACAGAAATCAAAGAAATATTACATTATAGGATGAGTCATGCAGCAGATAATATTTTCGAGCCCCTCCTAGATGCCGAGCATTTGTGCACTGATCTTATGTAATCTATGAATGTGGAGCACAGGAGAGTGAGGTCTGATGACTTGCCGATGGCCTGTGGTGGGTGAGTGTTAGGCTGAGCTCGAGGCCAGGGTTGTCTGGCCCCTGTTAGCTCTGCTCACTCTGCCTGCCCTCCCAGATAGGCCTGGAGGACATAGTCAGGCTGCAGAGGGGTGAGGTTGCACTGTGCTCCCCAGGGACATCTCCTTCTTCTCCTTTGGTCCCTCCTTGTTTCTAGCAGAAGTCTTGATCTGAGTTGGAGACTGGCCCATGTCCCAAGACCTGACAGACCCCGAACTTTGAGAGTTTCCTCCCCCACATGGTATGGGTCTCTGCCTGCTTTTGTTGGTTAGGACCTCTTCAAAGGCTTTGAGGCTCTGAGCCCAGGCTTTGCTCCCTGTGGGCAGACCTCACTGACAACATCTGCTTGTACTCTGAGCACCGAGAAGAGAAGACCTTGGCATGTAAGTCTGCCAGGGAAAATACAGGCCTCCAAGTGAAGCATGCATTTCAGATAACAACATGCTTTATAAAATTATAAGGATGTTTTTAACACTGCAAAATTGGACTAGTACCTGATCAGCTCCCAGCATCAGAGGGTATGGGCTGGGTCCTCACTAGGACAAGGTAGAGGGATGCAGGCTGCTGAGGAGTCCTGTCAGAACAGGGCCTGAGTACTCCCTCCCACCCACCCAGCCTCTGCTCCTGACTCAGTGCTCCTCCTATTGCCTTCAAAACTGTACCTGTTCTTACCTCTCATACCCACAGCATGAAAAGGCATGGTGTTGGCCTGAGTTCCAGGCCTGGAGCTCCATGACCCCAAGCCTGCCCTTCTTCTCTGAGTAGTTCTTCTTCATCTGTAGAAGCAGATGTTTGCATGACAGCTGCCTTGAAGTCTATACAGTTCATGCTTTCTCACAGGGAGGCAGGCAAAGCTCAGGGGGAGGCTCGTGCTACAAAATTTCCTTTTGGAGAGAAAATAAATTCCATCCATCAATCACTGTGAAGGTTCTATGAAGAGTGGTTTTGGCTCCCAGATCGGGTAGCTGCCCATTTCTCAGTAAGAGGAAGAGGGACCCTTGCCAGAGTAAGATAAGGGGATGCTTTTCTAAATGGCCTCAGTCATTCATTACCTGTGTGGCCAGGACAGAAAAACATCCAGCATGGGGCAGGCAGTGCACTCTCCACGCAGCCTTGTTCCTCTCAGACACAGACAGACGTGGTGGGGAAAGGAGAGGGAGGAGAAAGCAGCAGACCAAGAGGAGCTGGAGCCTGAGGAGGCAGCAGGAACTGGCCCAACACCCTGGACAGAGGCAGCACGTGGGCATGATTGTTTTATTGTCCCTAGGAGCATTCATTGAGACTCAAGGGCCAGCTGCTGTGCTGGACATTGTTACGTACACCAGCTCATTCCATCCTCACAAAAGCCCTATAAGGGATAAACTATTATTAGAGGGACAATGTTATTTATTGTCCCAACTGACACTCTTTGAAGTGAAGGAAGATTGACTAATAATTATGATAGCCCCCGGAGAGCTGAGTCAGGAACTCACCCATGGGAAAACAGTTGCTCACAGGTGTCAGCTAGTTTTGCCTGAGGTTCAGAGGCAAAGGCAGAACGTCAGTGCTAAGGTTTTGAGTATCGGGTTCTGTGATCCCAGTCAACAGGCTGTGTGGAGAAGCATCTTCTTCCACCCCACTGGGAAAGTGCATGTGTTGGGCAGGGACCTCCCAAAGGGCAGTCCCCAGAGACTGAAGCCATTCCTACCTCAAACCCTCCATGCTGCGGATTGCTGGGGTTGGGTTTGCTCCAATCAGGAGAGCTTCTAGCCAGCTCACATGGTCCAGTCCCTCTGGGTCAGATGTTCAGCTCATTGGTGCTGGGAAGTGCTCACTAGCACATTGTTGAGGAGCAAATTGTTTGCTAATGTCTTCCTTTTCCTGGTATGTGACATAGTTTTTATCCTGGAGCATGGCTTCCTGAGCAAAAAACATAGGTTCCCTATTACTGGGGTCCCCCTTCCCCACACACCACCACCATGTCCATATGTGTTTAGGTACACATATTTAGGTGTATACACATACCTAAATACATATGCACATGGTGGTTATGTTATTTTGCTCATTCTTTCATTCAACATCTATTTATTGAAAACCTGCTGTGCTGTAGACACTGTTATAGGTTCTGGGGATATGGTTGTTAAAATAAAAAAAACTTAGGCCAGATGCGGTGGCTCACTCCTATAATCCCAGCACTTTGGGAGGCTGAGGTGAGAGGATTGCCCTAGCTCATGAGTTCAAGACCAGCCTGGGCAACTTGGTGAGACCTCACCTCTACAATAAATAAAAAAATTAGCCAGGCGTGGTGACGCGTGCATGTAGTTCCAGCTATTTGGAAGGCTGAGGTGGAAGGATCACCTGAGGCAAGCAGATCAAAGTTATGGTGGCTGTGAGCATGCCACTGCACTCCAGCCTGGGTGACAGAGTGAGACTCTGACTCAAAAAAAAAAAGAAAAAAAGAAATTACTTTATAAAGCCCAGAAAATAAATCTGACATTTTATTGGTGGACACAGACAATAAGAAAGTAACCGAAAATATGTTTTAAAATATCAGGCAGTTTTAGGTGCTACAAAGGCAAATAAATCAGCATTAAAGGCTACAGTGACAGGTTGTGGGTGTGGATGGAGGGACCCATCTCCTGGGGCACAAGGGCGATCTCCGTGATGAAGCTATCTGGCAGCACCTGAATGTTCTGAGGGAGGCATCTGCAGATATCTGGGGGTGACAGGACAGAAAGTGCTGCAACTATGCTGGATCTGCTCAAGGATTGACAAGGAGCCCAGTGTGATAGTTGGAGAGCGGTCAGCAGAGGAGGCCTTGGGAGCCATAAGACCTGCTTGGATTCTATTCTGAATGT
Source organism: Carlito syrichta (assembly GCF_000164805.1). Taxonomy (NCBI): domain Eukaryota; kingdom Metazoa; phylum Chordata; class Mammalia; order Primates; family Tarsiidae; genus Carlito; species Carlito syrichta. Next base: position 62,415 of record NW_007011865.1, read on the forward strand.
GACAGAAGCTACTGGAGAGTTTCAAAGCCCTGAGCTAATGAGATCTGATTTACTTAAAAAACCCAACTTGGCAAAGTAGCAAGCGGAAGGCCTAGGAGGGAGGCAGGGGACTCCTTAGGAGACTATCAAAGGGTCCAGGAACAAGACCATGGTACCCTGACTCAATGACACAGTGGCAGCCTGCAGTGTGAGGAAGTGGAAAGGGTCTTACTGGGGATATCTTAATGAGGAGGCACCAATGATTTCCTGATGAACTGGATACGAATGTGAGTGGAAGACAAGAGTCAAGGGTGCACCTGGGATTCTGGGCATATTGGTGAAAGCTAGTGCTGTTTGTGAAAAGGCAGGTTTGGGGCAGGAATCCAGAGAGCCATTTGAAACACGATGTGGTAGCCAACAGGGGACAATTCTAATGTCATGCTGGTGGAGCCTGGGAGACACTGGCTCAGGGTCTTGAAGAGACAGGCTGGAAAATGGTTGGCCAAGGTGCCATCCTGGCACAGGTAGGCAGGATGGAACCTGAGTATGCTCATGGGAATTCAAAAGTGACAAGAAGATCAAGGATTTGACTATGGACTCCACCCTTGGAGCAGTGGCTGACCATGCAATGATGCCTGAGAAACCCATAAGAGCTGTAGGGTGTCTCCTGGGAGTGGGGAGAAGCATCTACCTGGAACCCTGTAGTAATGGTGGAAGCAAATCTGAAGAATCACGGCCCACTCCATTCTCAAGTCTCAGGAATCAGATACCAAGCATCCTTTACCTGCATCCCTCCCTGTGAGTCGGGGCAGCAAGACTTCCCTCCCCTGCCTTCCAGTGGTATAATTCACATTTGGCACCTCCACTTTTGAGTCACCTACTCTTAGCTCCTTGCAATCTGGGAGTGACAGGAAGGGGCTAAGTGCCTGGGGCTTGCATACTGGGGCAGCCTGTCCTTCTCTCTGTCCCTGCTCCTTGAAAAGGCCTTGGTTAGCAACAGCCAGGTGAGACCTTAGTCTGTGAGCTCAGGTGCCAACCTCCTCCTCCAGGATGGCCCTAGGTCCATTCTTCCAACCCTGCCCATCCAGTAAGGACCTCCCTAATACAAACCCACATTGTTAGGATAGCCTCTCCCCATAATTTGCAGGGAAGCAGGCATGAGATCAGCCTTTGCAGGTGACCCTGAGGAGGGATTCAGCCAACACAGTGCTGGGCACATAGTAAATGTTCAATAAATATTAGCTGATATTGTTAGTTGCTATTATTAGGGACATGGTAAGTACCTGATATTTTGACGTTTGACTTTATCTTCACAAATACCTTCCGAGGTTATATCACAGTATTTTTCCATTTCTGTAAACAAGGAAGCTAAGGTTTAGAGAAGGTGTATGAGTGTCGTAGGTCTCACAGAATTGTTATGAGGAGTGTGCAGGGCCGTAATGTTTGCTCTGCAAGAGAGGTGAGGAGTGGAGAGCCTCGGCTGCTCCACTGAGGAGAGCCTGGCATCTGTCTTCCCTTCCAGGGGCTTTCTCTTCTTGGAAGTTGGGGAAGAGCGTGCCTGGGGCCACATGCACAGTGAGTTAGGGAGTTCTGCCTGGCAGCAAGTTGCAGTCAATGCAGCTGGATGCAGTGAGATGGAGTTTGTACTGGAATCTATTATGGTCCCAACATACATTAATTATAACCCTTTTGCTGGAGGGCATATTCATGTATAGTTAACATTTGCTGGAGGAGGAGGAGGGAGTGAGGAGGGGTAAAGGAACTGTGATTTATAAGAGAGGCCAAGTAATAGGAGGCTAAAATGATTCTCTCTGTTGGGGCTCAGGTTGGCAGGGACCAGAGCACTCAGCGTGATGTTGACTCTAGTAATGGCACCTCAGACTCAACCCCTGCAACGTGAAGTATATCATAAGTATTGCTAGTCTAAGCTTCAAAATGGCCTTGTGAAGTGTTGGTACAGTTTGGATGTTTGTGCCCTCCAATCTCATGTGCTAGATGTGGGGCCTGGTGGGAGATGCTAAGGGCGTGGGGGTGGATTCCTCATGAATGGCTTAGTGCCCTTCTTGTAATGAGTGGGTTCTGGCTCTGTTAGTGCCCTCAGATCTTTGGAGATCTGGTTGGTAAAAAGATCCTGGCAGTTCCTCCTCTCTCTTGCTTCCTTCCTCTTACCCTGTGACACTGGTTCCCCTTGCCCTTACTCCATGAGTGGAAGCTTCCTGAGGCCCTTGCCAGAAGCAGATGCTAGCACCATGCTTCTCCACAGCCTGCAGACACATGAGCCAAATAAGTCTGTTTTCTTTATAAATTACTCAGTCTTGAGTATTTCTTTAGAGCAACACAAAATGTACTAAGACAGGTATCATTAACCCAACTTACAGATGAAGAAACTGAGGTCAAAGGACTTAAGGTAGTACAGCCAGTGAGGGCTGTTTGTCTCCAAAGCTAAAGTGTGGCTGCCTTTCTTCCCATCTCTCAGCCTCCTGGGCTACAGCCATACTTGTTCTTTTCTGCTGTGTAACTATGATCAAGTCACTGAGTCACCTCCAAGCCCCATTCCTTTTGTGCAAAGGTGGACTAGTAACCAGATCTGCCTACTCAAGCGGAGCTGGAGGGATTTGAAGTGGGCATGCATGCTGTGCTCATTTCTTCATTCATATCATGCCAATTGCATAAAACAGGAAGCCTGCCCAGGAGGGGTCCTCAGAGGTGGTGCTGATGGACTGTGCCCACTTAGGAAGAAGCACTGACAGTTCAACTGAATAAGTCAGGACCAACTGCCCACCTTGACTGAGAAAGCTCCTCGGGTGAGCACCATCTGGGCCTGGAGTGCTGCTCAGGGAGCTCCCCCAGGTTGGGCACCTGGGGCTGGGTAATAACACCCTGGGCATTGGCACTTCCCCGGTGTTCTTTCTGTGCCAGGCCCTGAATTAAGTGTTCTAGGAGCACGGACTCCTCTGATTGTCATGAGTTCCATATGGGGTGGATGACAAAAGCATCCCTGTTTTGTAGATGAAGAATGTGAGCCCAGAGACATCGAGTGGTTTGCCTAAGTCACATAGCAGGTGTGATGTAGCCGGGATCCGAGTTCTGGCAGTTTCAGCCTGAGGACTTACCAAGCCTGTCAAACTCTGGCACAACTACCCCATGGAGTACTTGTCTTGGCTCTTGGTCAGACACAACAGTGTTGTCCCATTGTGTCCCCGCCTCTTCCTCCTCTTCTCTGGAAGAAATGTGTTCTTTTTCTGAACTTTCCTCTTACTGCATGGAGGACTCACACGAGTGTAGTGGAAGGACATGGCTTTAGGAGCCAGATAAATACACGCACTCCACACTGCAGCCATTTCCCTTGCCTACAGCATGTCTTCATCTGAGAAGTGGGACAATCACGCCAACCCAGCATTGCTGGGCCTGTCACACAAGAGGGAGGTAATAGACAGCTGACCATGATCTGCAGAGGCAGAATCCATGTAGGGATGTGAGTGTAACCTGGGTCAATGAGTGAAGGCTGCATCCAGGTGACAAGGAGAAGGTTTGCACAGGTGTGTGCATGTATGTGCTTGTGTGCATGTGTGCACACACATATGAGTGTGTGCAGGAGGCAGTGATGCAAAGAGGCTGATTTGGAAGCAGGCCTGGAGGCCAGGAGAGTGAGGAGGTATATGGTACAAAAAAGACAAGATAGATTTGGAGCCCAGAGGAATGGGATGAGAGAGGGGCCCGAATGGGATGAGAAAGGTTTCAAAGGTCCTGGATGCTAAAAGTCCTCTCTCACCCTTGGGACCTATGCCAACTGCTATGAGCCCAGGCCAGCAGGTTGCACCCACCTTTGGTCTCAGTAGGGGAGATTGCTTTCATCACATGAGGTTCAGCTGCTGGACCGTCTACCCTCCATCCCTCCTCTCTCTCGCCTCCCTCACCCAGGGTTGGCTACCACACCCACTTCACATTCAGCCAATTGGTCTGCAGACACAGCAAGCCTGGACATTGCATCGGCCACACACAGGGGCTTTGTGCCTGGTAGCTAAGCATACCTGGAGAGCACTGCCTGTATTTGCTCTGGAAAACTACAGCTTTGTCAAGTTCTCAGGGGCTGATCAGTGTGCTCAGAAATTGGAAGTTTGACCTACTTCCTTCAGAGCACCTTTCTGCCTGTTTCTGTCTTCCTGGCTCCTGGACCTTGTTTCAACTGCCCGTGGGCAAGTGCCTGCTGACTACCTGCTACCTTTCTCTTCACCCCCTTCCTTTTCCTTTTTAGAGACACAGAAGCTCAGGCCTGTGGGATTGTTTGATTTTTCCCAATCAAACTGTACAAATTTCCATGACTGCCCCGATTCTGTCAGTCAACCAGCGTTAAGTAGAGACTCAAAGAACAAGATGTAGTGTCCGACCTTGAGTAGAGCAAAGTCTGATGGAAAATGTCAGTGAAGGTGGACTGGAGAATGGAGAGCAGTGCTGCTGAGCTACTGGTGACCATCCCACCACAGGGGCTTTGCATGTATGGGCCCTCCCACAACCTGCCCTTGGGCTCTCTGTCTTCCCCTTCCCCCGCCTGCTGACATCATTGGCATACTTTGGGTTTTAGATAGGCTTTCCCTCTCCCATCCCATCTAAGTTAGGACCGCTTCCTACCTTCCAGGCCCTCTGCACTTGACTTCCCTGCTCTCGTGAGGACTGCCATTGAGTTTGCTTTGTGCTTGCTTGTTCAGAGGCTATCTTCCCGTGGGACTTTGAGTTTCCTGAGGACAAGATCCACCTCTGCTTTGTTCTCCACTTGGTAGCCAGGGCCTATGTGGGGTCAGCACCTGGTGGACATTAGCTACGTGTTTACAGAATGAATTAATGAATGAACAAAATTGTGGAACACTGGTCTGCCTTTTCCTGTGGGGAAACAGGAAGGCAAACTCTCTCTGGGAATCCTGAGTTGCGAAAGTTCTGCCAGATACTGAACTTCCTTCCAAAGAGGGAAAGGAGAGTCCAAGTAACTGTATAGTGGAGAAATCCAACAAACACTACCTCAGCCAGGCAGCCTGGGCCAACATCAGCAGTGAGGAATCATGTTGATATTATGTACCGTGATGTGATAGGATGGGAATAACATTTCACCTCTGAGGTCTTCTTCCCAAAGATCCATAGCTCTGGTTCAAGTACAACAAAAATGTTGGACAAACTCCAGTTGAAGGTCATTTTACAAAATACCTCAATCATACTCTACAAAACTGTCCAAGGAATCAAGGAAAGTCTGGGAGATATAAAAAGCAATGTGGTATCCTGGATGAGATCCTGGTACAGAAAAAGAACATTAGGGAGAAATTAAGTTAATATGACTACACTAGACTTTAGTTAATATTAATGCATTTATATTGGATCATGAGTTGTGACCAAGAAACCACACTGATGTAAGATGCTAACAGTGTGAAAATGGCTGTGGAGTCTGTGGAAACTCTGATTATCTTCTCACGTTTTTGTCTATCTAAAATTATTCTGAAATAAAACATTTATTAAAGGTCTTTCAGTTTCTGTTTTGACATGTATGGAGCTTCAAAGTCATGACTGTATCCTAACAAGAAAATAGTTGCATGAACTGAAAATCAACAACTTTTCTTAAATTCATTAATTAATAGCAGGTTTTAGACACAAGCTTCTGCCCCACAAGCTGGAGAGATAGATTCTTACTGCAGCAGAAACCTAGGAGGAGAGTCACAGAAACCCATACCAGAGTTGGAAAACCTAACCTGCATTTGGCAAATTGCAGGAGGCTCAGTGTGGACAAGTTTGTGAGTGAGAAACTCCAGAAGGAACCCCAGTCGTGGGGGGATCCACACAACTGTAAGTTTCACTTCCAGGAGCCCTACAAGATTCTTACAGTGAAGGTGGGAGAAAAATTCCCTCATGTTTCTGGCTGGGGGAGGCAAAAGTAACTATTTTGATTTAATTTTTTTTTTAATTTTAAAGATATGAGGTACAATTCAGAGTTAGGTATACAGATGTTCATTATGCAGGTACCCTTGTTGATGAGGTATGCCCCCACCTCCTGGCAGTTTCCCACTACTATCAATTTCGCCCTGCCCCAGCAGTTTCCACTACTACCAATCCCTTTCTTATAATATTATGATAAAAACATGCCCAGAGCAACTCTTCTTAACAAAGCTGACCCCAAAGTAAACTATTTCACCAACATCTAACTGACTGGGATTTTACCATAGCCTGGGAAGAGAAATATTCAATGCTAGACTTCTCTAGCCATCTTGTCTCACTTATGGGGAAAAATAAAGAATAATTGAGAAACATTGGTGAAGGTCATAGCACAGGCTCACTAAAAGACTGAGACCTAATCATTAATTAGGCTTCTGTAGAATAACAGGGCTTACAGCTAAAATACTCACAAGATTCAGACTCTTTTAAAAAAGAAGTTTCTTGGGAAAATTAAAGAAAATAGGGGATATAAAAACAAGGATCTAGAAAAAATCTTGACCTCTGACATCCTCAGTTATAACAAAGAGTAAGCACAGACAAAAAATAACTTGAAGAGACAGAGCAAGCATCAGATCCAGACTCAGATATAGCAGAGATGATGGAATTATCAGACCAGAAATTTAAAACATCTATGATTAATATGCTAAGCATTCCAATAGAAAAAATGGACAGCGTGCCAAGACAGATGTATAATGTAAGCAGAAAGATGGAAAAATCTAAGGAAGAATAAACAAAGAAATGTTAGAAATCAAAAATCCTGTCACAGAAATGAAGACTGTCTCTGAAGTGTTCATCAATAAACTGGACACGATTGAGGAAATAATTAGTGAGCCTGAAGATATGTCAATACAAACTTCTAAAACTGAAAAGCAAAGAGACAAAAAGAATGAAAAAGACAGAGCAGAATATTCAAGGACAGTGGGACACTTACAAAAGGTATGACAAACACATTATGGGAATACTAGAAGGAGAAGAAATAGAGCAAGGAACAGAAGAAATATTTAAAGCAATCATGACTGAGAATTTCCTCAAATTAAAGAAAAAGACCAAACCACAGATCCAAGGAATTCAGAGAACAGCAAGTTACATGTATATGTAAATTTACATATATATACATATGTAAATCCTAGGTATATTATTTTCAAACTACGGAATACCGAGGACAAAGAAAAAAGAATCTTGATAGAAGCCAGAGGAGAAAAACATCTACTTATAGAAGAGCAAGGATAAGAGTTACATTATACTTCTTTTCAGCAACTAGGCAGGCAGGAATAGAATGGAGTAAAATATTTAAAGCATTAAAATAAAAAAGAACAACCTGTCTAGAATTCTGTATCCAGGAAAATTATTTTTCAAAAATGAATAAAAAATATTTTCTGAAACAAACAAAAATTGAGAAAATTTCTTATCAACAGACTGCCTTGCAAAAACATGTTAAATAACATTTTTCAGAAAGAAGAAAAATGACATAGGTCAGAGAATTGGATCTACATAAATAAAGAAGAATATTAGAGAAGGGATAAATGAAGGTAGCATACAAAAAATTCATTTCTGTTGATAATTGATGTAGCACAGAACAGTTTGTTTAAAATAAAAATAGCCAGAATGTATTTGATGATTATAGCTTATGGATAAATGAAGTGAATGATAGCAATGTTATAAGGGATGGGAGGAAGGGAAGAAATTGGGAATACTCTGCTATAAACATTTGTACTGTTTATGAAATGGTATAATGCTACTGGAGAGAAGGTTAGAATTAGTTATAAGTGTACATTGCAAGTCAAAAAGTATAAAAAAAGCATTAAGCTTTAACAAGTAAAAACAGAAGTACAATTGATATGCTAAAAGAAGAGAAAAAATAGAATTGTACAAAATATTCAAATAAAAGAGGGCAGAAAAAGAGTGGAAAACAGCAATAAAAATGAGTGAAGAACAAGGGCATTAAATGAAAAAGAGATTTTTTTTCTTTGCAGAAGCTTTTCAATTTGATGAGGTCCCCTTTGTCTATGTTATTGCTTATAGCATGGGCATATGGGATTTTGATCAGAAATTGGTTGCCAGTTCCAATTTCCGTCAAAGTGTCTCCTGCATTTTCTAAGGTTCTTATAGTTTGAGATTTTATGTTTAGGTCTTTGATCCATTTAGAGCTGATCTTTGTGTATGGTGATAGGTAGGGGTCTTGTTTTAATCTTCTGCATGTGGTCAGCCAGTTTTCCCAGCACCATTTACTGAATAAGTTCTCCTTTCCACAGTGGTTGTTAGTGGAGGCGTTGTTGAAGATGAGTTGATTAAGAAATTGAGATTTTGCTTCCAGAATCTCTATCCTGTTCCATTGGCCTATATGCTTATTCTTATACCAATACCAGGCTGTTTTGTTTATTGTAGTCTTATAGTAAAGTTTAAAGTCTGGAAGTGTGATACCTCCTGCTTTTCTTTTGTTGATAACTGTTTTGACTATTTGTGGTCATTTATGTTTCCATATGAATTTCTGTATTGTCATTTCCAGATTGGAGAAGAATGATGCAGGTAATTTAATGGATATTACATTAAATCTTTAGATTGCCTTGGGTAAGATGGACATCTTAACAGTGTTGATTCTTCCAGTTCATGAGCATGGAATATTTTTCCATTTGTTTGCGTCATCTTTGATTTCTTTGAGCTGTGTTTGTAGTTTTTGAGCGGGGAGACAGCTCACAGAATGGAAAAAAATATTTGCCAACTGTATATCTAACAAAACCCTAACATCTAGAATCTACAAGGAACTCAAATATGTCAAAAAGCCAAGAAACTAACAGCCCTATTAAAAAGTGAGCAAAAGTTATGAATAGATACTTCTCAAAAGAAGACATATTAGCAGCCAACAGATGCATGAAAAAATGCTCAGCCTCACTAATCATCAAAGAAATACAAATTAAAACCACAATGAGATACCATTTAACTCCAGTCAGAATGGCCATCATCGATAACTCAAAAAACAACAGATGCTGGAGAGGATATGGGGAAAAGGGAACATTTCTATACTGTTGGTGGGAGTGTAAACTAGTACATTCTCTGTTGGAAAACAATGTGGTGATTCCTAAAAGATCTGAAAATCAACCTTCCATACGACCCAGCAATCCCCCTTCTGGGAATATACCCAGAGGAAATCAAATCACTCTGTGAAAAAGATACCTCATATGCATATTTATTGCAGCATTATTCACAATAGCAAAAACAAGGAACCAACCGTGCTACCCATTGAAAGTAGATTTTTAAAAAATGTGGTACATATTCACGATAGAATATTACACATTCATTAAGAAGGACAAAATTATGAACTTTGTAGCAATCTGGATGGATTTAGAATCTTTCATACTCAGTGATCTATCACAGAAAGAAGAACTGAGTGCCATATATTCTCACTCTTAAGCGGACCCTGAACAATGATCATGATACCATAAGAAAGGAATTGTCAGTAGTGGGAAACTGCCAGGGGATGGGGGGGGGGCACACTTCATCAATAAGGTACCTAATCTCAAACCAGGTGAAGTGGAGACCAAAGTGAGATCCAAACTGTATTCATACAATGACCATTTGTATACCTAACCCTGAATTGTACCCATTTTAAAAATAAAAATTACAAAAATAGAAAAGAGTAACACATATGGTAGATACTAATACAAATATATCAATGATCATTTTAAACATCAATGATATAAATACACTAATTAAAAGAGTGGATAAAAAGCAAGACTCAATTCTATGTTGTCTACAGGAAACCTGCTTTAAATATAAAGATGCAGGAAAACTAAAAATAAAGGAATGGAGAAATAGATACCAAGCTGACACTAGTTGAAAGAAAGCTGGACTAGCTATATTAATTTCAGAAAAAGTAGACTTCAGAGCAAGGAAAATTATCAAGGATAAAGAGGGGCATTATATAATGATAAAGGGGTCGGTTCTTCAAGAAGACACAGCAGCCCTTAACACTTATGTACCTAACAACAAAGTGTCAAAATATGTGCAGCAAAAATTGATAGAACTGCAAGGAGAAATAGTTAAATCCACTCATATTGTTGGAGATTTCAACACTTCTCTATCAGTAATTGACAGATCCAGGAGGCAGAAGATAATCAAGGACATAGCTGAACTGAACAGCACCATCAATCAACCATATGTGATTGATATTTGTAGAATACTTTACCCAACAAAAGCAAAATACACATTCTTCTTAGAACCACGTGGAACATTCACCAGATGGAAAACATTGTGAGACATAAAACATATCTTAAAAAATTTAAAATGGAAAGAGACAAAATATAATATGACATTCAATAAATTAAAATAGAAATCAATAGCAGAAAGATAGTCAGAAAATCCATACATATTTGAAGATTAAGCAACACACTTCTAAATAATGTATGAGCCAAAGAAGTCTCAAGAGAAATTAAAAAATATTTCAAAATAAATAAAAATTAAAATACAACTTATCAAAATTTGTGAGATATAGTTAAGTAAAAGTTTACAGGGATACTTTAAGCAATTACTGCATATATTAGAAAAGAAAAAAGTTTAAAATCAATAATAAAATTTTCTAACTTGGAAACAACAATAAGAAGAGAAAATTAAATTAAAAGTAAGTAGAAGAAAATAAATAATAAAAAAGTAGAGCACAAACCAGTTAAATTGAAAACAGTATATCCATAGAGAAAACCGGCAAGACCAAAAGATGGTTTTTGAAAAGCTCAATAAAATTGATAAACCATTAGCCAGGTTAACTAAGAAAAAAAGAGAAGACACAAATTTATATGATTAGAAATAAAAGAGAGGCCATCTCTACTGATATCATGGACATTAAAATGAATAAAAAAAGTTATAAGAATAACTCTTCACTCACAAATTTGATAATCTAGGTGAAATAGACCAATTTCTTGAAAGACAATTTTCCAAAATCACAAAAGAAGAAATAGATAATTGAATAGGCCTGCATCTATTAAATACACTGAATTAATAATTAATAACCTTCCCAAATGGAATGTATAAGGCCCAGATGGTTTTACTGATGAATTCTATGAAACATTTAATAAAAAAATTATCCCAATTCTTTACACTCTCTTTCAGAAAATAGAAGCAGAGTGAGTACTTCATACTCATCGTATCAGGCTAACATTATGCTAATAACTAAACCAAATAAGTATCACAATAAAAGAAACTCACAGCCTGATCTCTCTCATAAACGTACATGCAAAAGTTCTCAACAAAATATTAGTAAATCAAATCCAGCTATGTATATAAACAAAGATATAACAGGACCATTTATCACAGGTGTACAAGTATGGTTCAACAGTTGAAAATCAATTAATGTAATTCATCCCATCAACAGGTTAAAGAAGAAAAAAACATATGATTATACCAAAGATGCAGAGAAAGCAGTTGATAAAATCTAATACCTCTTTATGATAAAAACTCTCAACAAACAAGGAATGGAACTTTCTTAACTTGATAAAGAACATCTACAATAAACTACATTTAACATCATACTTGATGGTAAAAACTAGATGCTTTCATGCTAAGATCAAGAACAAAGCAAGAATGTCTGCTCTTACCACTGAATTTCAACATTGTACACTGAGTCCTAGCTAATGAAATAAGACAAGAAAAGGAAATAAAAGGCATATAGATTGGGAAGGAAGGAATAAAACCGTCTTTGTTCACAGATGACATGATTTTCTATGAAGAGAATCCAAAAGAATCAACAGTAACAATAGACTCTTGGAATGAATGAGTGATTATAACAGGTTTGCAGAATACAAAGTTATGATTTTTATGTTAGAGTAATGAACAATTGGGATTTGAAGTTAAAATTCAGTGCTATTTATATCATCACCACAAAATGAATACTTAAGTAAAAAACTAACAAAATTTGTGTAATACCTATATGAGAAAAACTACAAAAATCTCATGAAAACATTTTTTAGAAGATGTAAATAAATAGATATTCCATTATGCTTTCTAGCATAATCTATATAAGAACAAATGAACAGATTGGACATGATTAAAATTAAAAACTTCTGCTCTGTGAAAGACACTGTTAAGATATTAAAAACATGAGTCACGGATTGGGAAACAATCTTTGCAAAACACTTCAGATAAAGGACAGGTGTCTAAAAACAACTCTTACAACTCAACAAGAAAGCAAACAACCCAATTAAAAAATGAGCAAAAGATCAGGAGACCTCACCAAACATGATATGCAAATGAAAAACAAGCATATGAAAAGATGCTCAACATGTCATTGGAGGATTGGGAACTGAAAGAATAAGATACCACTACCATTATTAGAATGGTAAAATCCAAAACACTGGAAACATCAAATATTGAGGAGGATGTAGAGCAATAGGAACTCTCATTTATGGTAAGAATGCAAGCTGGTACGGCCACTTTGGGAGACAGTTTGGCCGTTTCTTATAAAACTGAATATATTCTTGCCATAAGATCTAGCAATCATGCTCCTTGGCATTTTCCCAAACAAGTTGAAAACTTATGTCTGAAAAAAAAAACTGTGCATGAATGTTTATAGAAGCTGTATTTATAATTGACAAAACTTGGAAGCAACTAAGTTGTCCTTCAGTAGGCAAATGCATAAGCAAACTATGGCGCATTCAGACAATGTAATGGTTTAAAAAATGAGTTATCAAATTGTGAAAAGACATAGAAGAAACTTAAATGCATATTGCTAAGTGAAAAAAAAAAAAGCCAGTCTGAAAAGGCTACCTACTGTATGATTCCAACCAGATGACATTTTGGAAAGGAAAACTGGAGACTGTTGATTGGCTGCCAGGGGCTTGGGGGAAGGAAGAAGGGATGCACAGGCAGAACACAGATGATTTTTAGGGCAGTGAAACTATTCTGTGGGATACTGTAATGATGGGTGCTTGTCATTATATACTCGTCAAAACCCATAGGACATGTAACACCAAGAGTGACCCTTAATGTAAAGTGTGAACTTTTGATTACTAACAAATAATGTACCAATATTGACTCATCAATTGCAACAAATATACCACATTTAGGCAAGATGTTAGAAATAGGAAAGACTTGTGGGGAGAGGGTATGGAAATATATGGAATTGTTTGCATTTTTATTTAATCTTTCTATAGGCCTAAAACTGCTTAAAAGTCTATTAATCAAGCATAAATAAATGGAACAAAATTATTCATTTAAAAAAGCAAACAACAGCAAAATCTCTCCATGTGCTTTCCCCAGCTGCCAGGGCACAGACTCTCCCCCATTCCCTGGAGTGAGCCCTTCTCCAATCCAGGGGACAAGCGATAAGGAGAAGGATTTCCATGGACTCAGCTAATGGCTCCAGTGATGGATACTCAGGGCTCATGCTCCACTTGAATGCACGGAAAATCCTGTACCTTGAGCAAAGGCTGAAGTGTGATGTTTCTGAATCTGACACTGATTTGGGGTTGTGGGTGCTCAGTAAGGCAAATTGGGTGGCCATCCTGGGGGAGGGGAGCTCTTTTTGGATCCAGGGACTAAGATTCATGATGTCTAGTCAGAGTGGGACAGGGGCTCTAGGATGGAGGTTTCTTCTTTGGAAAACAACCAAAGAAATAAAAAGTGAATCTTTGCCCAATGCACCTATTCTGGGTCCACTCTGAAATTTCTCCTTTAAGTGCCTCATGGATTGGATAAACCCCCCACAGCCACTTTGACTGCAGTCCAAGAAAAGATGCAGGCCCTATGCCCACTGTCCATTTTCAAACTGTTTTCTTCTCCCTTAACTCCGACTTAACAGCTTACTTATCTTTTGCTTGAATAGTCTTTTTTTTCTGTTTTACCTAGAATGCCCTGTGTCTTTTTCACTGACTACTTGATTTGGAGCTGTACACTAGACCTGGCCTGAAGCTCTCATTTTTTCTACAGCTGGACCCCACAATACCCAATATCAGGTGCGATGCCCTGGTTCCTCTCCTCCCATACCACAGGGACTCAGCCACTTCAGTTCTTCTCTAACTCTCTCACTTCACTGTCCAGGGACAGGGAGGAGTGACCCAGCTCCAGCAAAGCCCAGCACACAAGAGCTTGATTCTGGGGCTGACACAATAGAGATTTTAACCAGTCTTTAGGTTATTGTGCCGGTGGGAGATTGGGTCAGTGGATTCATCATTTTTTTCAACTTCTTTACGTCTGAAAAGAGACTGCACCACAGAGATTGAAATTTGGGAGGAATGAATGTATAAGATTTTTTAAAAGTTCTTTTGCATGAAAATTTTAGAGACCAAGTGAGGTTATCAAATATATGGGATAGTTTGTATACGGGAGGGTCAGGAAATTGACTCCTAATATGGTCCTTTCCAACCCTGTTAACAGCACCTCCCATCATGAGCCACAGAAAATGTGAACTAATGAGGTTTCTGAGCTCATCTCACCTCAACTTTTTCTTTCATAGATTAAGAACTACAGCCCAGAGAATTGAGGAGACCCTCCTCAAGGTGGCACAAGGCGGATGAAGGGGACTCTCCTCCAGGTGGCACAGGACAGGAGGAGGGGACCCTCCTCAAGGTGGCACAGGGCAGATGGAGGGGACCCTCCTCAAGGTGGTGCAGGGCAGGTGGAGGACACCCTCTTCAAGGTGGCGCAGGGCAGTAGATGGGACCCTCCTCAAGGTGGTGCAGGGCAGTGGAGGGGTCCTTCCTCATGGTGGCACAGGCAAGTGGAGAGGACCCTCCTCATGGTTGCACAGGGTAGATGGACGGGACCCTCCTCAAGGTGGCGCAGGGCAGGTGGAGGGGACCCTTCTCAAGGTGGCACAGGACAGTGGAGGGGACCTTCCTCAAGGTGGCATGGAGCAAGTAGAGGGAACCTTTCTCAAGGTGGCACAAGCAGGTGGAGAGGACCCTTCTCAAGGTTGCACAGGGCAGGTGGAGATAGTAGTGCTGAACCTAGATCTTCCGACTCTCACTCAGTGGTCCTCAACATACACCCTGCTTCTCAAAGCACCACTGCCTCTGTGGGTGGAGGAGAAAGTACAGAGTTTAGTCCTGGGAAGGTAGGGCTGCAGGCCAGGATGCAGCATTGTTCAGAGTCTTCAAGCTCAGCCTGCACTATTTTATGAAGAAGGATGTACTGATGACCTCGATTGACACAAGGAACTAACCCTGTGGGAATAGAGGCAGGAACAGTGGCATTAGGACACAAACTCTGGTAACAGAACTTTGGGATTTACTGCCCTTATAAAGAGCTGACCTTTTTGAGGTCATGAGCAAGGTTAAATACATACTACTAATTGCATGAAGCTGGGAAGGACTAGCTATTGTTGTATAATTTATAAGAGAAGCTCTACAAACCAGAGCTACAAATATGGATATAACAAATTCATTTTTCCAATCAAATGTCGACCCTGTAAATATTACTGGTAGGGAAGTCAGTGTGTTATCTACTTTTTTCAAGCCTTCCTCTATGAATTGTCTGACAATTCTCTGGGGCTTTGCAAACTCAAAGAGGAGTTAGGTCAGCTTTCCAAATACAAATCGGGAGGATTGAGGCACAGCCTCTGATATCCTCATGTCTCACTGCCATGTGGTGTCGCTGTTGAACACTGGTTGTGTATTGTTCTGAGCCCAAGAATTGTGCTGGAATGTTTCTGTCAGGAGTAGACAGTGTGCTCTGGATACGTGCACCTGATATGATCTTTTTCCAGGACTCCATCCTCTGGAATGAGCCTGACTGGGGGCTGTCCACCTGGCTCTAGTCTACAACTTTGTGCAAAGAGTCTCAGGTTACCAGCTGACTCCAGGAAGTAAAGGGCAGAGCTAGTTCTGGTATTTTCTGCCTCATGAGTTCAGAGCCATAACCCCCTTCTTCTCAAAGAACCCCCTTCTTCTCAAAGACCCGTTTTCCTAGGGATTGGGAAGTTTTTGTTTTAAGCTCTCAAAAACAAAAAATAATGCCCAGACATGAAGCCTAAAGACAAACACAATCAGTTTAGCATAGGACTCAGGCATTGGCATGGAGAGATTTTCTTGTATTTTTAGTAAATATCTAAGATTGTGAATTCTCGGTCTAAAAGAATAGGAAAAAAGTGGGGCACTACTCAATTTATTACATTTCCCCACATTTTACTACTTGTGCCTGTCAGAAGGACTTATGAATGGGATACACTTCCAGCCAAGTTCTCTTGCTCAGTGCTAGGCTGATGGGGCTTGGATGTCCAGATAGCCAACAGGGAGACATAGGCTTTTGGTGGGGTCTAACAAATCATTAATTATATTGGAGCTATCTTCTTAGGTGCCTGGATGGCTAAGAAGAATCATCTTGTTTACAGAGCATTTGCCTGGTTTTTAAAATAGGATACACATTATTTTCCATTATCATTATTAAATGAATGCAGATATATTTTTTTCCACTAAGTATGCATGGGAATGAACAGCTATGAATCCTATCAGAGGCTGGTAGAGAAGTCCCAGAATCTGTCTCCTGATCCTGCTTTCCACCTCAGTGAGCAGGGACATGGTGAACCCAGGGAAGTTGTTTTAGAAGGGAGTGCAGGGGAGAAGGGAAAGAGAAAAGACTGCCAGAGTGATAGGGCAGTGAGGAAAGAAGAGGAGGGGAGAGGAAGAAATGGCAAGGGGTGGGAGAAACCAAGGGAGAGGTAGGAAAACTGGAGGTGGAAATTTGCCTTTGTTCCAGCACCTTGCAATACTGCCAGTATTTGATACTCTGTATGGCCCTTGGAGGTAGAGTGGATAAATGAGATTTTCCCTGTCGTTTCCATGAAAAAATTGGAATTGTGGAAAGATATGGAATCATTTTACATGAAGCATGTGTCAAGGAAATGAAGGAGGGACATTTGGCTATCTATGGCATTTGAAGGGGCCTTGTGTAGGCAAAGGTGAGGTTTAATATTAATCATCCTCCTCCTCTATGCCAGGCACACTACACACATAAACAGCCTTAGTCCTTCCAATGATGGCTTTGAGACAGATTCTTATTCCCATTTTACAGATGGGGATGGATGAGTGCCCAAGAACACATGACTGCTGGGAAGGGCCAGCCCAGGAGTGAGGGCTGTTCAGCAGGAAAAAACAGGGTCAGTGAAGGGGACCTTCCTCAAGGTGGCACAGGGCAAGTGTTCAGCAGGAGAGAATTTCCCTTGCTCCTGTTCTTTCCATGTGACCTCCTATGAGTGGTCCAGAACTCATTGCTCCAAGTTATAGGTGATCCACTTCAGGTTAATTAAATGAAAGAAGTCCTTGCCCTCAGGGCTGCTCATGGATAGAAGGGCATGCATTGAGAAGTGGGTTCTTGGATTCAAACATAGACTGAATGAGCACTTTCCTGGAATGTGGGGTAAGTTGTTCAGAGTTCAGATGGGTGGGTAGATCAGATGACTTCCCTTCCCATGCTGAGAGCCTTTGCCCTGGAGCACTGTCATGGCATGCATTTCTCCAGGCTTGTGTTGGGCGTCTGAGCTGGGACTGGAGGACAGGTCTCCTGATGTCTGGTGAGGGCACTTTCTGCTTCATCTGGATGCTTTCATGAAGGTAAAGAAGAAAAGCAAGTGGCGAGAGATTACATGGAGGAGAACACAGAAGTAGAGCAAAAGTGCCAAGGAAAAAGAAATATAAGGGTGATGCTTGGCACGCAGGCAGAGCTGTCTGCACAAGCGGGGGCAGGGTTTTTGCCTTCCCTGATAGTGAGATTCTTGGAACATTCTTTTTTTAAAGTCAACTTTGTTATTTTTTGTTGACTAGGGCATTCTATCTCCAGGAATTTTAACATTCCCTTGGATGTTAAAATCTTTTTGCTCTATCAAATGCCCCAGTGAAAATGTAGATACCAACAAAGGCCTAACATCTACGACCTACAAGAAACTCAAATGTGCCAAAAAGAAAAAAAACCAAACAGCCCCATTACAAAGTAGGCAAAAGATATGAATAAACACTTCTCAAAAGAAGACACACAAGCAGCCAACAGATACATGAAAAAATGTTCAGCCTCACTAGTCATCAAAGAAATGCAAATTAAAACTATACTGAGATACTACCTAACTCCAGTCAGAATGACTGTCATCAATAACTCAAAAGACGACAGATACTGGAGAGGATGTGACAAAAAGGGAACACTTCTATAGTATGGGTGGGAGTGTAAATTAGTACAGCCTCTGTGGAACACCATGTGGCGATTCCTAAAAGATCTAAAAATTGACCTTCTATATGACCCCACAAACCCCCTAACTGAGAATGTACCCAGAATAACTCAAATCACTCTACAAACAAGATACCTACACATGTATGTTTATTGCAGCATTGTTCACAGTAGCAAGAACATGGAACCAACTGTGCTGCCCATTAAAAGAGGACTGGATAAAAAATATGTGGTGCTTATACACGATGGAATATTACGCAGCCATAAAGAAGAACAAAATCATGAATTTCACAGCAACCTGAGTGCACTTAGAGTCTATAATACTGAGTGATCTTTCATAGAAACAAAGAACTGAGTATCACATGTTCTCACTCATAAGGACCTTGAACAACTATCGTAATACTATAAGAAAAGGATTGGCAGTAGTGGGAAACTGCCAGGAGGGTGGAGGGGAAGTGAGATAGGAAGTAGTGGGAATCTGCCTGGGGAAGTAGGGGCACACCTCCTCAACAAGGGGACCTGCATAATGAACATTTGTATACCTAACCCTGAATTGTACCCACATCTTTAAATAAAAAAAATTGAAAGGTAAAAAAATGTAGATACCTTTGGGAGAAATAATACATAGGGTATAATGTGGAGGGATGGTATCACCAGTCTCATTCCCTGAAAGACAGCAAAGTGGTCTGAAAATGGAATCCAGACTAGAGGTGGGAGGCAAGAAGGTAATAGGCAGTGCAACAGGGCAGGGAAAAGGGTTTCAAGGAGCCATGTTGCTGATTTCTAAGCATCACTCCTTGGGGAGACCAAGAAGGAATATTTTTGCTGTTCTGACCCTGGTTAAAGTGTGTCCTACTGTCAGTATGGGGCCTGAAGCTGAGAAGAGACTTTGGGAGAAGTCATCAGAGCAACTCCGAGGAACTGAGCTCAGAAAGAGAGGCTGAAGACAATCAAGATGGTTTATCCCTGTGAAATTTCAAGAAGGCTTTCATTAGATATCTAAAGGGCTGTTCTTGAGAGAGAGTGGTGAAGAGATTCTATTTAAAACCTTGGATCAAGGACTTACATCAGACGTAATGAAGAACTCCCTTCTCCCGAAGGATGTGATCACTGGAGTGGCAACTACAAAAGACCCAGCTTCTTCTGGGACATGGTGAACACAGGGAGAAATCCCTGCTCTGCTAGATGACTGGGCACAGACCTGCTGTGGGAGAGGGTGGCCAAGATGACTCCAGGCCCAGGGGCATATGGTCTGTTACCGTTGCTGGCTTATCAGATTCTGACCCCTGATGCTCCTGTGGTAGGTTGTTCCCCAAGAATAGGGGCCGTGTTCTTTGGGGATTGTGTCAGGTCAATGGCAAGCTGACTGTGACTCAAGCAGAGAACATCAGCTCTGCAATCAGACCAGGCCAGCTTTAAACTCCATCACAGCCACTTGGCTCTGTGACTCTGAGCAAGTTACAAGCCTCCCTGTCAAATGGCACAACCATAGCCTCTTCCTCATAGGGCTATTGGATAGCCACATGGCTGAGGATAGAATGAAGTGCAGCCTAGAATGCCACCAGAACTGGGTCTGGGCAGCATCACTTCCTGAGACTTGGACATCCCCACAGTGTCCCTGGTGCACTCCTCCCTGCGCTGGCTCCTGCACTCCCCCAAGACCCGTGTTGCAGATGAGACGGGGACAGGCCTAGGCTCCTCTCTCACTCTCTCCCTCCCATTGGTCTTGTGTCTGCCCTACTCCAGGGTCTCCCCTCCATGCTACCGTGGTTGTCACTTTGCTAGTGGCTTTGGTCAGAATCCTACTTCGACTTCAGAGCCCACCCTGGTGTCAGGCCTATGCCCTCCTTCTCCCCAAGTGACAGAACAGGCATCTTTCAGATCAGTCTGGCCAACCAGGGATGCAGAAACATGCTGGTCTGTGAGGAAGAAGGCTTGAATAACCCTCTGTTCTCCCCTTCTCACACCCCTAGACCCCAGCCTTCGACCAGGAAGCTCTAGGTCTTCCCTCCTGTCTCCTAAAGTAAAGGGAGATGGGCAAGGCAAACAAAACCACAATAATACCTCTCCCAGCTTCACTTGCTTTGCCAAATGCAGGGGCATATAAAAATAAAGATAAATAAATAAAAGACTAACCTTCCGACCAATCGCAGTTTAGCTACCCTGCAATTAAACAAATCCACAAACCCGCAACACATATTTACATCTCATTAGCAGAAGCCAAATGCAACAACGGCATTAAAATTAAGAAATTAGGCACAATTATCCTGTCGCAGCAGTTGGGGGAAGTTGTCAAGGGCTGGTTTATTCATTAGTTTGCACAGAAGTTCAGCAGCTCCCTAATTGTGTGCTGCTATTTTTTACCCCCTCCTCCTCTTGCTTAAAAAAAAAAAAACTTGTTTGAGGTTTCATTTCTCCGCAGTGCAGCAGTCTGTGAGAGTTGGCAAGGCTGGGCCCAGGGGAGAGAGAAAGAGCTTGTCTCCTCATGGGCTTCTGCATTCTCAGACCCTGGCCAGGCCCTGAGCTGTGGTGTTTGCTGACATAAAAGACCCGGGAAGCTGTGAGGTGGTGGTGCACCTACTGACCCTCTGGAAGCCTGGGGAGGGCTTCTGGCTGCCCAGCACACTCTGACCGCTGGTCACTTTCACTGTGATCATGGGGCTGGGGGCCCCTGGGCCTGCTGTGTCTTGGGAACATGGCCCTTCTGCCCTTGGGCAGGCAGTTTTCCCTGCCACAGCTCTCAGGCAGTCTCTGTTGGCCCAGAGTGGGCATTTCAGGAAGTTTGTGGGGTGGATGAATGAGAGTCCTCTTGACAATTACTGTGGGTGGCAGGATTCACAGGGCACTAGTCTGTGCACAGGCAAGTGGTCTTGGACTCCAAGGGTAGGCGTAGGCCACTGGCCAGACCCAAAGACAGGCTTGGCTTGGAGTGCTCTCTCTTCTGGAAGTCCTGCCCAGCTCCCTCAGTTTGAACCCCTCTCCCTCCTTCTGGGGCCTCTGTGGACCTCTCCCTGGCATGTCAGCACTGCCCACCATGAGCTTTGCGGGCCACTAGGCCTGGAGGAACTGTTGGCTGGAGCAGAGCTGTGCCCTGATGACATTGCTGCCTCCCAGGCTAGTGATGGCACCCACCACTCTCTGTGCCCCGCTGTTTGCCTGGCTCCTCTGTTGACAGCAGCCTGTTAGAGTCTGCCAATGGCTGATCAGGAAGGAACTGGGGACATGGCTGCAGTTTTCCTTTCTTGTCAGTCCTGACACAGTCCTCAGGATGCACTTTGCACCTGGCTGACCTCTCCAGCTGTGTTCCAGATTGTAGGGCAGCACAAAGAGCCCTGGGTATAGAGTCAGGGCTAGACAGTACCTAAGTTCTAGTCTTGTAGTGACTGGCAATTAAGTCACAAAGAGCCTCAGCTTTCTTAGCTGTCAAATGGCACAAGTGAATATGTTCCTCTCCCCTCAGGGATGACTTGTGAGATGCTCCTCAAATGTATGGGACATACAGTATTATTGTCTAGGCTCTTGGTCCCCTCTGGAAAGTGTGGGGTGCTCTCCAAGGCAGGTCCTTCAGCTCAGAGATCAGCATCAGTCTGACAGACACTGGTGCTCTCTGGGTGGTTTGCCTCTCCCTGTTTAAGTGGGAAAGTTTGACAGGCTTCTAAAGTACTGAGCTATGGAATTTTTTAAAGGCTCCAGACAAAGGGTTTTGCAAATATTTTACTTAATTTAATATTTGTGTTAAATTAGTACTTGCAAACACACATTTCAAACTCAACTGGAAATGAATTATATTAGAGTATTAATCACAAAACATCAAATTTAACATTTGTTTAGTGACTGTTATAGGAACTGCAAGGATGCCTGCCCCGCCTAACTGCCGTGCTCCCCATAGATGAGTGTTGCCATTTGAATGACTAATGATGAAGGGGTTCTCGCCACCAGCATTTTCTCTTTGTTGTGTTTTCATTTCTTCTTTTCCCCACATTATCCTAAATGTCATTCATTCATTTATTCATTCAGCTGTCTAATATTTACTGAGCAGTTATTATCCTGATGTCATGGTCAAGGCTAGGGCTGACGAGGGACCAAACAATCTCTGATCTGAAGACCTCATGGGCCAGATGAAGTTTAGTCTAGAAGTTGCAGCCAGGGGAGTTCAGAGAACAGATCCCAAGCCCTTCTGGGGTGGCGGCAGAGAGAAGACAGTCTGGGCTGGGACCTGCCCACTCTACACCCCCCCCCCAGAGACTTGCAGGCCACACAGCGGTGCCCCAGCTTTCATTATGGCCATCTTGTCTCTGGGCTTGAGTAACTGCTGCCCCCACTGTTCTGGAAAAAGGGGATGGGGACTGGGGTCTACAGGAATTCCTGGAGTTTGATATAATAGGAGACAAAAGCACAGAAATGAAGTTGACCCTATTCTGTGGATTAAAAAGCACAATAGTGCACCACAAAATTTCTCTTTCTAATCCCTTTCACCATGGCTGCACTGCTGCAATGTACAGGGCCCCATATCAAGAATAAAATGACAAACTATTGATATATTCCAAAGACTACTTAATTTACATACAACAACTCTTCACTCTTTTATCTACCCAAAGCTCTAGAGGAAGGTACTATTATTGCAGTATCCATTGTAGAAAAGGAAAAAGAAAGGCCCAGAGAGGCTAATTAACTTGTCCAAAGTCACAGTTGGAAGACTGCAGCTTCAGGGCTCACAGACAGGCAGACTTATCCAGGGTGCACCCTCACACTCGTGGCTCCCTGCCTCAGATGACTATGCACAGAGTAGTAGTTAGAGTTGAATTGCTCACAGTCACACAATCCACAGGGGAGAAAAGACTGTTTCAGCTCTGCAGGAACCAGAGCCTCTCTGTCTCTCTCCATCTAAGTTTTGCCCTTAGGGAGACTCAAGGCAGGAACTAGAGTGTCTAGCTCTTCCATTGCCTGAGGCCACTACTCATCCCCTTCTCACTGGAGGACTCCATGGCTTGCTGCCGGCAGCCCTGGGTGGTCCGACACCTGCTGCTCTGTGCCCTTGGGGAAGGTGGAGGGGGAGTTGGGCACTGTTCCCCAGCCCAACTACAGTGGCAGGTTTGGAGCAGTCCCATCTTTGGCACTGGGCCTTGGGATAGAGGGCTATCCTGCTGAATGCCAGTGCTGTTTTACTGGAGTTCCTAGGGATGTGGGTGAGGAGGGAAGAAATGAGAAATCATAGACTTCCAAGAGCCTTCTCTAGCTCCCTGGTAGCCAGCAAGCCCACATTCCCAATCTACATCATCTCAGCTCCTGCCCTGACAAGGAAGGAGAATGGACTCTGCGTGGACAGAGTGGGAAGGCATGGGAAAGTGACTTAAGACTGAAACTCAGCTGGCTCAGGGTGTAAGTCTGGAGAACCCTCTGGGGAGGTCCTGGGCTGTGACCTTCCCTTTAGAGAATGGCTGAGGGGGCTGGAGGAAGGTCAGGCGAGGGTGGTTTCTAAGCCTGACATGTGAACTTTGGCACATTCCTACCTCATTTCTACCCACATAATGGGGCATTCCCTCTTCCACATGGGGTCTGGGCATCCAGCCCATTTCTCTAGCAACTCCTTAGTTAGATTATTGTGTGACATGTGCTTTTTTTTTTTTTAATCAATATTTTTTATTATGATTTTGTGGGGTACAGTTAAGGGTTAGGTGTACAATTACGTTTCATTCAGGCACTCTGTTGATAAGAGGTGTTTCCCCATCCCCAGACAGATATTTGCGACTGTTAATCCAATCCCCCTCTCGCCCCATAGTTTCCCAGTACCGTCAGTCATTTTCTTATAGTATTACATTGGATGTTCAAGGTCCATTATATGAGTGAGAACATGTGATACTCGGATCTTTGTTTCTGTGAGAGGTCACTCAGTATTATAGACTCTAGTTCCATCCAGGTTGCTGCGAAATTCATGATTTTGCTCTTTTTTATGGCTGCGTAGTATTCCATTGTATATATGTACCACATTTTTTAATCCAGTCCTCTTTTGATGGGCAGCATGGTTGTTTCCAGGTTCTTGCTATTGTGAACAACGCTGCGATAAACATACATGTGCAGGTATCTTTTTTATAGAGTGATTTGAGATCTTCAGGGTATATTCCCAGTAGGGGATTGCGGGGTCATATGGAAGGTCGATTTTTAGAGCTTTCAGGAATCGCCACAGAGGTTGCACTAGTTTACACTCCCACCAACAGTGTAGAAGTGTTCCCTTTTTGCCACACCCTCTCCAGCAGCTGTTATTTTTTGAGTTGTTGATAATTGCCATTCTGACTGGAGTTAGGTGGTATCTCAGTGTGGTTTTGATTTGCATCTCCCTGATGATTAGTGAGGTTGAACAGTACTTCATGTGGTTGTTGGCTGCTCGGATGTCCTCTTTTGTGAAGTGTCTGTTCATATCTTTGGCCCATTTGATAATGGGGTTGTTTGTTTTTTTCTTTTCAGCATGTTTGAGTTCCTTGTAGATCCAGGATGTTAAGTCTTTGTCAGACCTGGAGTTGGCAAATCCTTTTTCCCAGTCTGTAGGCTGTCTCCATGCTCTCTTGATGGTTTCTTTGGCCTTGCAGAAGCTTGTCAGTTAAATAAGGTCCCACTTGTCTATCTTCTCTCTTATGACCTGTGGGTTTCGGGTTTTGTTTAGGTATTGGATGCCAGTTCCGATTTCCATGAGGGTATTTCCTTCATTTTCTAAGGTTCTTATGGTTTGAGGTTTTACATTTAGGTCTCTGATCCATTTGGAGTTAACCTTTGTGCATGGGGATAGATAGGGGTCCTGTTTGAATCTTCTGCATCTGATCAGCCAGTTTTCCCAGCACCATATACTGAATAGGTTCTCCTCTCCCCAGTGGTAGGTGGTGGAGGCCTTGTCGAAGATGAGTTGGTTGAGAAATTGAAGTTTTGCTTCTGGAATCTCAATTCTATTCCATTTATCTATATGCCTGTTCCTATACCAATACCAAGCTGTTTAGATGATTGTAGCTTTATAGTAAAGTTTGAAATCTGGTAATGTGATACCACCTGCTTTGTTTTTTTTGCTGAGGATTGTTCTGGCTATTCTTGGATGTTTGTGTTTCCATATGAATTCCTGTGTTGTTTTTTCCAGGTCTGAGAAGAATGTTGCTGGTAATTTGATGGGTATTGCATTGAATTTGTAGATTGCCTTTGGTAAGATGGACATCTTCACAATGTTGATTCTTCCAATCCATAAGCATGAGATATTTTTCCACTTGTTTGTGTCATCTTTGATTTCTTTGAGCAGTGTTTTGTAATTTTCATTGTAAAGGTCTTTCACGTCTCTGGTTAGGAAGATGCCAAGGTATTTCATTTTTTTTGTGGCTATTGTGAATGGAATTGTGTTTTTTATTTGGGTTTCTATTTGTTTATTATTGGTGTAGAGAAATGTGATTGTCTTTTGTACATTTATTTTGTATCCTGAGATTTTGCTAAAGGTCTTTATCAGTGTAAGGAGGTTTTTGACAGATTCTCTTGGGTTTTCAAGGTACACAATCATATCATCTGCAAAGAGAGAAAACTTGACTTCCTCTTTTCCTATTTGGATACCCCTGATTGCCTCCTCTTCTCTGATTGCTTGAGCCAGGAATTCCAATACTATGTTGAACAGGAAGGGTGAGAGTGGGCATCCTTGTCTTGTTCCAGTTTTCAGGGGAAATGGTTCCAATTTTTGTCCATTTAGGAGTATGCTGGCTGTGGGTTTCTCGTAGATGGCTTTTACTATTTTGAGGTATGTTCCCCGTATGCCTAGATGCTCAAGGGTTTTTATCAAGAAGGGGTGCTGGATTTTATCAAAAGCTTTTTCTGCATCTAATGATATAATCATGTGGTTTTTGTTTTGACATCTGTTGATGTCTTTAATTACATTTATGGTTTTATGAATGTTGAACCACCCTTGTATCCCAGGAATGAAGCCTACTTGATCATGATGGATGATTTTTGAGATGTATTGCTGAATTCGGTTTGCAAGGATCTTGTTGAGAGTTTTGGCATCTATATTCATCAAAGATATTGGCCTGTAGTTCTCTTTCTTTGTTGGATCTTTACCTGGCTTGGGTATCAATGTGATGTTGGCTTCGTAAAATGATTTGGGGAGAGTTCCATCTTTTTCAATC
>NW_007011865.1:88668-91881 GCF_000164805.1 Carlito syrichta
GCAGAGGTTTTTGACAGATTCTCTTGAGTTTTCAAGGTACACAATTATATCATCTGCAAAGAGAGATAACTTGACTTCCTCTTTTCCTATTTGGATATCCCTGATTGCCTCCTCTTCTCTGATTGCTCTAGCCAGGACTTCCAATACTATGTTGAACAGGAGTGGTGAGAATGGGCATCCTTGTCTAGTTCCAGTTTTCAGGGGAATTGGTTCCCATATTTGTCCATTTAGTAGTATGCTGGCTGTGGGTTTCTCTTTGTTGGATCTTTACCTGGCTTGGGTATCAATGTGATGTTGGCTTCGTAAAATGATTTGGGGAGAATTCCATCTTTTTCAATAGCCTGGAATACCTTCAGTAGGATTGGTATCAGCTCCTCCTTAAATGTCTTGTAGAATTCTGCTGGAAAGCCATCTGAACCAGGGCTTTTTTTTGTAGGAAGTTTTCTTATTACGTAGTCGATTTCCTTGATTGTTATTGGTATATTCAGGGTCTCAATTTCTTCTTGTTCCAACGTAGGTAGGTTGTGTGATGTCAGAAAGTCCTCCATTTCCTTAAGGTTTTCAAGTTGTTTCCAAACAAGTGTACGTACTAGTCTCTAATGATCTTTTATGTTTCTTCAGGGTCAGATGTGACTTCATCTTTTGTGTTTCTGATTGTGCTTATTTGGTTTTTTTCCTCGTTTTTTCTTGGTCAGTCTAGCTAGGGGACCATCGATCTTGTTTATCCTTTCAAAGAACCAGTTTTTTGTTTCATTGATTTTTTTTGTATTACCTTTTTGTCTTCTATGTCCTGGATTTGGGCTTTTATTTTGGTGATCTGGATTCTTCTGCTGAAATTAGGGTTTTTGTGGTCTTGCTTTTCCAGCTTCTTTGGGTGACTTGTTAGGTTGTGAATTTCTGTTCCTTCCATTTTCTTCATGTGTGTTTGTAGGGATATTAATTCTCCTCTTACTACAGCTTTCAGGGCATCCCAGAGATTTTGGTAAGATGTTTCTTCATTTTCGTTTGTTTCCAGATATCTTTTGATCTCTGTTTTGATTTCATTATTGACCCAGGAGTTGTTTAGCATCATGCTGTTTAGTGTCCATGTCTTTGTGGGTTTTGGGGGGACTTTGTTCGTGTCAATGTTTATTTTTATTCCACTGTGGTCAGAGAAGGTACATGGTAGAATTTTGGTCCTTTTAAATTTGCTTATGCTTGATTTAAGGCCGAGTACGTGGTCTATCTTAGAATTTGTTCCATGTGGTGATGAGTAGAATGTGTATTCTGTGGTCTTTGGATGGAGTGTTCTGTAAGTATCAATTAAGTCCATTTGGTCCAAAGTCACATTGAGGTTCCGGATCTCCTTGCTGATTTTTTGTCCTGATGATCTGTCTAGGGTTGTGAGTGGGGTATTAAAGTCCCCAGTTATGATGGTGTTAGAGTCAATATCTTTCTTTAGTTTTCCTAGAAGTTGCTTTATGAAAGTTGGTGCACCTATGTGGGGTGCATATATGTTTAGGATAGATATTTCTTGTTGATGGATTGAGCCTTTTATCATTATGTAGTGGCCTTCTGTATCTTTTTTGATTTTTAATAGCTTGAAGGGTATTTTGTCTGAAATTAAGATCGCTACTCCTCCTTTCTTTTGTATTCTGTTTGCCTGAAAGTTTGTTTCCCATCCTCTTACTTTGAGTCTGTGGGTGTCCTTTCTAGTGAGGTGAGTCTCTTGAAGGCAATAGATTGTTGCCTGATGATATTTTATCCATTTTGCCATTCTATGTCTTTTCAGTGGTGCATTTAGTCCATTCACATTTAGGCTAATAATTGAAATGCAAGAGTTGATCCCTGTCATAAGGTTCTTACAGAGTTGTTCCTGTTTGTTTGTTGTCTTTCTTTGGGTTTTGGAGTTGGTTCATGTGTGTTTTTAATCTTTTGCCTGTACTCTTGTGAAGAATGTTGTTGTTCTTTTTTCTTTTTCTTCTGTGTTCAGTACTTTCTTAAGTGTTTCTTCTAGAGGTGGTCTGGTGGCAGCGTACGTTCTTAGGGATTGGATATCTGGAAAAGATTTCAATTCTCCCTCACTAATGAAGCTTAGTTTGGCTGGGTAGGTTATTCTTGGTTGAAATTGTTTCTCTTTTAGAACTTTGAAGATAGGGCTCCAGGCTCTCCTAGCCTGAAGGGTTTCTGTGGATAAATCTGCTGCTATTCAAATTGGTTTTCCCTGGTAGGTAGTCTGGTCTTTTTATCTTGCTGCCTTTAGGATTTTTTCTTTTATGCCTACTTTGTTTAGGCGAGTTATTATGTGTCTGGGAGTTTGTCTTCTCATTTGTTGTCTTGCAGGGGTTCTCTGAATCTCTTGTGTTTGAATTTTTTCATCCTTGATGAGATGAGGGAAGTTTTCTTGAATGATTTCATGAAATGTTTGTTCCTGTGTGGCTTCTGTTTCTCTCTCTGCCTCAGGAAGCCCAATTACTCTCAGGTTTGGTCTCTTGAAGTGATCATTCATCTCTTGCAGGTTTTGTTCCATCTTTTTGAGCTTCTTTTCTATACTTTTGACAGTTTGAGTTAATTCTGTGTTTTGGTCTTCGAGCTCTGAGATTCTTTCTTCCGCTTGGCTGATTCTGCTTTCCATGTTTACTAGTCCGTTATTCATTTCCATCACAGTATTCTTTACTGCTGTCACTTCTGACATCAGCTCCTTCCTATTTTCCTCTTGTCTCTCCTCAAATTTTTAAATTCTCTCCATTAATGTCTTGATGTCTGGGTTTGTTGCATGTGACCAGTCATTCTGGGGGCTCTTCATTGTTTGTGTTCCAGAATCTGTTTTCTCAGTGTCTGATCTCCCAGGGGTCTGTGTGAGACCTATATTCTTCTTTTGATTTTTCTTCATTTGTCCGGTTTTTCCCCCTTCCTACTTTTTCCTTCCCTCCATGTCACCATCTTCTTTAATTCTGTTATTCGGGGGTAAAGGGATTGGTTTTACTTCTGTTTGTTCAATCTCCTATTCTTTATGTATACCCTCTTACTTTGTTCAAATCTGGAGTTGCACTGTAGGTTGGGGGTGGTCCTTTTTGCAGTTTTGAGATTTATTTAAGGGGGGAGCTGTGATTCAAAATCTATCTGCAGGCCCTGGTATTCGCTGACAAGTGTGTGAATAATCTGGAACCCACTTCTTGGAATCTGTCTGTGCAGTGGGGCTGTAGGTTTACTCCCTGAAATAAAATGTGGTTA
>NW_007011865.1:91997-138706 GCF_000164805.1 Carlito syrichta
AGGAGCAAGGGGGGAAACAAATGAGTGTGCCAACAAATAGAGAGAGAGGCCTATACTGAAACAGATAAAAACAATAGACCACAGCTACAGTCGAACCAACTCTCATACAGACAAAAATAAAACATATAGTGATGCTAACATACCAGCTATCCAACAACCTTATTAGTGTGCTGTTCCTCTATACAAAGTTATGGTTTACAGAGAGAAAAAAAGAGAAGAAAAGGAAGAGGAAAAAAGAAAAAAAGGAACAATACAGTAGGAATAGAATTATGTCATTAAATTAACAGAATCAATGAAGCACACTCTGAGACATTTCGTTTAAGTCCAATGTCCTTTCAGGCCTGATTTCTAGTTTCTTTTCAAGCTGGTAAATTAGTTTGCAGTTAGGGTCAGTTGCCCCTGGTCTGCTGTGAAGGACAGTTCAGATCACGCTCTGTTCACCACTCTGGTCTATGTCTTTATCAAGCTTGTTTCTCCTGTTTTGGTGTTGTTACCTTGAATCGCCAGCAGGTGGTGATATCTCAGCTGCTCGCCCCAGAGAGGGTGGGGCCAGACAGGGATGGCAGATGCTGAAGATGCCAAGATGGCTGCCTGCCTTAGGGCAGATGGCAGGAGACTTACTGCGGGCAGGACTTCTCAGTCGCAGGAGAGGTGGCAGCGATCCCAGCAGATCTTCCCTGAAGGGGCTTCAAGGACTGAAGTTGTTGATTGCCTCCGGCCCGGGTGGTGCGATGTGCTACTGGCGGCAGTGGTGGTGGCTGCGGCGGCTGTGGTGGCAGCTTCTGCGCTGCAGTGACTGTCCAGACCGCTGCGATGCCCCAGCGGTGGCAATGGCCGAGCTCTGTATTAAGAGCAGGCTGTGATGTTGGGGTCTGTAGCCCCTGGTGCAAGAGTCAGAGACCCACTGCAGTTCTCCTTTGCAGAGGTTTTCACAGACCAGGTTGCCCTGTCGCCATCTTGCCGGAAGTCGACATGTGCTTCTTAAGGTCAGGGAACATGTTTGTTCCTCTCTATGTCTCCCACCCTATATATTGAATCAATACGATTCAATATATGCAAAAAATTATGTCAAGTGGCACTTAAAAAGAGGAGACTTGAGACTCCTTATATGCTGCAAAACATCCTTGCTAGCCCATGGTAAACACAGTGAGATTGCTACCATCTTCATAAAGAATGATGGTGCTTTCGTTCTGTGTGAGTACTGTCCATCTCCAGAGCCCCTTCCTTGGGGGTAGAGGAACAGTGAGAAGCCATGAGAGCTATTCTATATGATGAGAAACCCTGGATTCAGGGTCACATAGGCCAGGGTTAAAATCTCAGTTACTTCTGGATTTGAGACTTTGGCTATGTTATTCAACTCAGGGCTCATTTTCTTTATCAGTAAAATGGGTATAATTACAGTGCCTGTCTTGTAGAATTGTTAAGTGTATAAAACTAGATGAGTTGTATAAGGCACTTGATATATTTCATATGTATTAAATGCTTACAAGCTGAGAGTAGAAAACATAAGAAGAGATGTTCCAAGGCAGCAAGTGCAAAGACCTAGAAAAGGCTTCTCAGGAGAGACGATCTATGTACAAGGTTGTAGAGGAAGAGGTGGAGGGGTCAGAATGCAGGAAGAAGAAAGAGTATAAACTAAAACTTGGAATATGGCTCCTTTAGGTGTTGGAAATAAGTTCTGTGCAGCTGTGCACAAAGAAGGGAAGTAGGGAGTGTCAGTGCCATGCTGGAGTGGTTGATTTCATCCTGACAACCATGTGGAAACTTCAGGGATCTGCAGATAAAGTTGTCATGATGAGATCTGAGATTCTTGAGGCCAGCATGATAGATGGTTGTGTGTTGAAGAGGGGCAGGATAAAGGCCAATGTGGTAGGACAACACCAACAACGATGATGATGATGATGACAATGATGTAATGATGGAAAATGATGATTGTGTTGATGATAGTGATGGTTATGAAGATGGTGATGATGACGGTGTTGATGGTAATGACAATAATCATGATGATGATGCTATGGATGATGATGATGATGGTGGTGATGATCATAATGATGATGGTGACAGTGATGATGCTGAAAGCCGTGGGGAGCAGAAGAAAAGACAATTAAGTGACTATCAAGTGGAGTCTATAGAAACACGGGCCCAGTTCAAATGAAACACATGAAGGATGAGAACAAGAGGACAATGAGGGATGACTCCAAGTTTCCTATTTTGGGCAAATGGAGAAAAAAGAGCACCAAAGGAAAAAGTAGGTTTTGGGAGTAGATGATGAGTCTAATCCTGGAGGTACTGGGTTTAGGGCCCCCATAAGAAGTCCAGGTGGAGACTTCATACCTCATCCCTACATTTTCCTCCCCTCATTCAGTTGTTCAAAGTGACATAGGTTGTTAGTAAGAATTATAGGAGGGACAAGTGGGGAAAGGTGATGGTGACTTTGACCACCTGGGAGCCAACCTTGAGAGCCCCATACTTGTCCTGGTAGCTGTGCTTTGCTCTCTAGTTCGTTGACATCAATTTTTAGCCCTCCAACACTTAAAGGAGCCTTATTCCAAGTTTTAGTTTATACTCTTTCTTCTTCCTGCATTCTGACCCCTCCACCTCTTCCTCCACAACCTTGTACATAAACTGAGAGAGGCATACATCTTCCTAAGGCTAAATCCCTTCTCTGTGCTAAAGACACTCCAGCCACTGGAACTAAGATTGAGTCATTTTTTTTATGAGACATAAAAAATTTCTAATATTTTCTAGTCAATGACAGTGGCCAGAGAAACCTCTTTCTCTTTTCCCATCATCCACTTGGCCTCTACTTTGTGATCCTACTTAGATCATTTCTGTAGCTCAAGACCTCAGTCTAACAGCCCATCTTTTGGAATGAGCCTGGAATAGAGAACTATCCTGCTGAATGTTGATGCTGCTCAGGCATTCTTGGGATGTGGGAGAGGAGAAATGAGAAATCACAGGATTCCAATAGCCTTCTCTGGCTCCCCAAGAGCTAACAAGTCTACACTTTTAATCTACCTTATTTCAATTTTTGCTATGAAATTTGGAACCCAGGGAAATTAACATATGTAAAGAAGAGGTGAGCATTCCATGTACATCCAGCATGAGAAGTCAAGAATGATCAGCTTAGGAGAGGGTCCAGATGGCATGACCATCTATGTACTCATTGGCTTCTAAGGTATATTTTATGTATATTTATTACTAATAAATATAAGTACAAATATATTTAATGTATATTTTAATGTTTGACAAGTATGCAAACATAGATTTATTGTTAAACTATTAGAAAATATACATACATAAAAGATAAAAATATTTTATAAGCTAATTTCCCATTACCTTTGGCATTTTGGTATATAGTTTTCTAGAATGTGAGCATTTCCATAATGCTTTCAAAGGATATACAAAATACAAATGAAGCAAACAGAAAAGTGTACAAATCTTAAGTTTATAGTTTCACACTCTGAACACACTTGGATAATAAGCTCCCAGATCAAGATCCTGAATATCACCAGGATTCCATTTGCCTTCAATGTTATTACTGATTTGGGTGCATTTATAGCTACTTTATTACAATTAATTTCCTATTTGTACAAACAGCTTTATGTTCATTTCCCTCCCATTTCTTGAGTTCCTTGAATTAATCAGATTTTTTATTATTCCATTTTTAATTAACTTGGTATGTATACCTTCTTTTTGTAACGCTTGGAGATACCGAAAGAGGCACAGGACAAAGGGCTGGTATAAACCAAACGTTTATTGGGGGATAAACTCCTGGGCGAGGTCCTGTGGTCTGGAAAGATGGGCCAGGGGAGTTGCGCCCAAGGAGGGGCAGGCTTGGGTTTTTAAGGGTGCTGTATTCGGGGAGGGTGTTGGGGGCGACAGTGAGGCAGGGAGACAAAGCGTCGCATCCGGCTTGGGCTGGAAAGTTTCTGTCTGGCCCTTTTTGGCAGCTGTTGGCAGGTTCCAGGAAACTTTAAGCAAGGTATATGGTTGTGGGTTTGGGGTAGAGGGATGCATAGGGGATCGGTGGGTGGAGGGGCAGATGGGGGAAGGTGAGTGCTGCTTCCCCCTGAGCCTAACATTCCCGACCTCTTTGGTATAAGGGTGTTGACTTGATCTGGCTGCTTCAAGCTGAAAGGGGCCATAGTTTTAGGGGAGGCTGGGATGGGGTGGCTCGGAGGGAAGTGGGACATACGGATAGGGGTGCAGGAGTAACTGATTGACTGCAACGTGAAAAATTTTCTTCATGTGAGACTGCAAAAAATTAAACAGACAGGGTGTAACCATAAGTAAAAGACAGGTAAGTAGAACAGGTTCTAAGAATGGCATGACCCATTGGGCAATGCCCAAGTTTCACCAAGCAGAGAAGGGCGATTCTGCAGTGTTTTTTTTGGAGAAGTTTGTCTCCCAGCTTTCGAGGATGTTGACATTTTCCTCTACTGGCCCCGTTTCATTAATGTAGAAACAGCATTCTTCCTGGAGAAACATGCAGGTCCCACCCTGGCTGGCTGTAAGAAGATCAAGGGCCCTGCGGTTCTGTAAAGTAACCCGGGCTAGAGAAGTTATTTGCCGTTGCAGGGATGCCAGGGAGCTTGTGAATGCTTTCAGAGCGGCTTGGAATCTTTCTTCCAGATTTTGGGAAGAAAGGAGGCTGTGTCCCAGTGCTCCCCTGCCCAGCCCTCCAGCTGCCAAGGACATGGCAAACGTGAGACCAAGCATGAGGGGGAGAAATGCCACATGGCGGATGCGGGGGGGAGTGGGAAAGGCTTTGAGTAAGAGTTTTTTTTCAGAATAGAATGTAAGCTGTGGCACAAGCATTACCAGATAGCAACAAGGCTAAGAATTATTGACAGATCTGAAGAGGGTGCCGTTACACCAAAAGAACCCACCCCTTGGAGAAGATAGAGTAGATGGCACAGGTCTGGAGATGTTGCATGTGTAGGAGCTGCCATAACAAGTATTAGGTTACTGAGGGGTCGGAATAAAGGAACTGCAGGGATAGGAGGAGGCTGGTTGACTGGCCCACTAGAGGCACTGAACAGTTGTGTGACAGGAACTGCTGTTAAAGGGGAGCAGTTTAGAGCAGCGCAAAGGAAGCAGTTACTTACATTTTCAGTAGAAGAGTGGTTGAGTAATGAGATACTTTCTTGTATTAAATGGAGCCAAGAGAACGGAGAAGGGCAGTTGGCACTCGGGGCCGGGGTGGGAGGAGGGTGTTGGTTAGCCAAAGAAGTTTCTGCTTCTGCAATAAGGCTGGAAAGTTTGTTAGGGGTGGGAAAAACAAGGTGGTATGTTCGGAAAATGCGGAGTTTTCCTGATGGTTTGGAGTTTAGTCAGAAGTTGTAAAGAACTCCCTTGACCTCCTGCGCTCACCTGGGGTGCCAGGGATCAGAGATGGTGAAACGGGTTAGTTTTCCCAGGTTTCGGCACCAAGATGTAATGCTTGGAGATACTGAAAGAGGCACAGGATAAAGGGCAGGTATAAACCAAGCGTTTATTGGGGGAGAAACTCCCGGGCGAGGTCCCATGGTCCGGAAAGATGGGCCAGGGGAGTCACGCCCAAAGAGGGGCAGGCTTGGGCTTTTAAGGGTGTTGTATTCGGGGAGGGTGTTGGGGGCGACAGTGAAGTGAGGAGACAAAGCGTCGCATCTGGTGTGGGCTGGAAAGTTTCTGTCTGGCCCTTTTTGGCAGCTGCTGGAAGGTTCCAGGAAGCTTTAAGCGAGGTATGTGGTTGTGGGTTTGGGGTAGAGGGATACATAGGGGATCGGTGGGTGGAGGGGCAGATGGGGAAATGTGAGTGCTGCTTCCCCTTGAGCCTACCACTTTTGTTGCCTTTTCATAGTTACTATAGTTAGTACAATATGCATCTGTGACTTCTCACTATTTAACACAAACTGTACTTTTATCACTTCTCTGATGTTGCTAGAAATTTAGAATCTTTCAGCTATATTTACCATTGCTCCTTTTGTTTTATTATTATTGTCCATTTAAATTCTACATGTATTTGAAACTCTACCAGCCATTACAGTTGATATTCATTTTTATTCACCCATGTATGTTTACTTTTTTGGATTTTTAATTATTCATGCAATTCTGTTTTCATCTAGGATATTTTCTTTCAGACTCATTAATTTCCTTTAGTATTTATTATAGCTAAGATTTCTTAGTAACTAATTTGCTCACATTTTGTTTATCCAAGGTTTATTTAAATTTTTTAATCTTTATTTTTATAAGATTTGCATTTTTGTTTGAATATTTTGGTTCATTGAAAATAACATTTTATTATCTTTTGTTTTCAGCACTTTCTCTTGAGAAGTCAGTTTCTAGTACTTTTTCTTTAAAGATACTGTTTTTAAACCCCTGATTGTATTAAGATTTTTAAAAATAAGTTTTGTTACATGTCTACCAGTAGATTTTTGAGTGTTTATTCTGCCAGAGATTTACCGATCATCTTAAATCTCCATGGTGTTGTCTTTCATCAGGTCTCAATTCTAATCTTTTGAATATGGATCCTGCCATACCTCATCAGGTCTATCACTCTACTATTCTAGCAACACCCATTTTTAGACCTATTGCACATGTCTTGCATGTTTCTTGATTTTGGGGTGTATTTCCCTTTGACTTCTTTTACTTTTCACTAATTCTGTGTTTGGCTAAATCCAATATGATTTTAATAATTGATTAATACTCAGACATTGCATTTTCATATATTTATAGTTTCCAATTATGCATGTCAAGATTTCCATCTTTTCATCTATATTATCAATATTTTCCTTTATTCATAACATTAATGAAAGCTTTAAAAGTTTTTACTGCTAATGCCAATATCTGAACCATTGGTCTGCTTTTTCTCTTAGCAGGCATATTTCTTTTCTTCTTTGTCAGCCTAGTGATTTTTTTTTATTGTGCACTATATATTGTCTGCATAAGAGCTTTAAAGACTCATGTGAGGTTTTATTCCTCCAGTTAGAGTTTCACTTTCTTCTGCTAGTCAGAAGGTTGAAGGGCTTATCTCATTTCAGTAATGACATAAGCTGAATTTGGACTAGGTTGTAGTTTTACTGAGGCTAAGTTGGCAGAGGACGAGTGCAGAGAAAATTACCTGGGAAGGTCACAGAAATCTGTGTAGAAACTCTCTTCAGAAATCTGTGTAGGTTCTTTTCCAATGGCTAGAATGCTTAGAATTACGATGAGACTATGTGACATAAAAAATGGAAAGTTGCCATGGGTTTGAGAACAGAATGGAGGAACTAGAGGTTACCAGTGACATTAGCATTTTAACCTAGCCAGAATGAGAATAACACCCTGAGCCCATCTGGTTAAACACTGGGAAGTTCATTTGTTTGGAGTAAGTACTGTTTTTTTGAGGATAAGGGCTACTCTAAAGTAACCTTAACAAAGCCTAGAATTAATTATGTTTAAAATAATTTATAATTTGGAGGTTGCGTTTTGATCATTAAAGGGGCTTAAATTTCTACATCCCTACACCATAACGAAACATAAACCAAGACTGGATTTAAAACCATAATTGAGTTAGTTAGTAGAACAAATATCCACAGTCTTCACAAGAACATAATAGAATTTAGAATTTCTACCATGTGTGACCTCAATGTCCAGCATACAATAAAAATATTACTAAAGAAACAAAGAAACAGGAAGACCTGATTCATTGTCCCCCCCCCCAAAAAAGTTGATGAGTAAAAACCTACTTTGAGATGGCCTAGATGTTAGGTTTAGTAAGAAAAAAATTCAAAGTAGCTATTATAAATATGCTACAGGACTGTAAAATTAATTTTAATGAGTGAGCAGATAGAGACTCATTGAAGAAATGGAACTTATAAACATGAATGAAAAATAAATTTAGGACTAAAAAGTTGAATAGCTTAAATGAAAAATTCATTGAATGAGCTACATGATAAATTAGAAGTAAAATAAAAAACAATGAAGTAAAAGACAATTCAGTAAAATTCATCCAATCTAAAGAACACAGGAGAAATAGAATAGAAATAAATGAACAACAAAGTGTCACTAACCTGAGACAATATCACACAATATAATTGAGTCCCCAAAAGAGTAAGTAGTAAGAATGTGGCAGAAAAAATTACTTGAAGAAATAATATCAAAATTTTTCTTAAATTTGAAGATCTAAGAAGCTTAACAATAACTTAGTAGGATAAATGCCAAGGGAGTAAAACCTACAGAAATCATAACTGTGCTCCCAAAAAACAAAGATAAAGATAAAATCTTGAAAACAACCTGGACAAACCTATCACCTACCGGGGACTAGGGGAGTTGATTTCTCATTAGAAGCAAGAAAGGCCAAAAGATAATACCGCAACATTTTAAAGAATTTTTAAAAATGATGTAAACCCAGAATTTTATATCCAATAAAAATATCCTTCAAATATGAGTAAAAAAATAAAGACATTCTCTGACAAACAAAAGTTGTGAGAATTTGCTGCCAGCAGGTCTGCATTGGAATAAATCCTAAAGGATATGTTCAGGCTAAAGGAAAATTATACCACATAAAAATTGGAATTTACAAGAAGAAATGAAGAGCAATAGATGTAAGTGTTTGGGTCAATAGCAACAATTCTGCTTTCTTCTGTTTTTTTTTTAATAGACAGATGACATGTTCAAAGCAAAAATATCATTGTAAGACTGAAGATTTAACTTGTGGAAGTAAAAGATGCACCAACAATAACACAAAGGATGGAACTGGGGAAATGAAAATATACCTTTTCAAAGATCTTACATGTGTAAAGTAGGAAGCGTAGAGGGCCAGGTGTGAAGTGATACAATAACAATTCTAATTAGACTGGGGTGAGGATGAATACTGTGTTCCTTAGAGTAACCACTACATAACAACAACAAAGGGGTCTATGTTAAAAACTAATAGGGAAAGCACAATGGAATGCTGAAAGATATTCATTCATTTGACCCAATATAGGGCAGGAAAGGAGCAACATAAGAACAAAAACCACAGTGACGATGAAAACAGGTGGCAATATGGGGGATTGACCATTCCCATCAGAAAGCAAAGATGTCAGACTGGATGAAAAGGCAGTGCCCGTTTATATACCATCTAGATGACATGAACTTTAAATACAGATAGGCAAAAGGAAGAAAAATGTAAACAGCCTCAATTCAAAAAGTTTGCCTTTTTCACCTCCTCAGCCCTAAAAAACTGTGGGATGCCTTCAGGGTTCCAAAGCCTCAGACTCCAGCTCTGTTGTCCAAGAAGGCTCAAAACCTAGTAAATGTCTTCAAGGGAAGACTGGCAGTGTATTTGAGGTAAGCCACATTCACTGCATCCATGATCCCCTTCCTTGAATTCAGCACATGTTCTATGACAAAATCCAGTTGTGCACCGAGAGCCCTCACACATCTGGCTTTCTGCTCCTGCCCTGTTCAGTGGCTGCAAATTTTGTTGGTCAGTCTTTCCTCCAGCAGGCTGGGCCAGGTGCTGCCATTGATCCAAGCCCCGAATCAGCAAATGTGCCTACTGGGAAAAAGTAGCTGGCGAGCTTCAGCTCACCTAGGCAGGGCTCTCTTCTCTCTGGAATTTTAGTACCTTTAAAAGTATGACATTCATAATCTTTAAAAGAATTTTAATAATTTATCCTGCAGTTACTGCAAAAGTGGTTTTTTTTTTTTTTTGGTCATGACCCACTGCATTCTATCAGAAGTAGAAGTTGATAATATTTTTCTTTTAATTCAGAAGTTGAATTCTGCTGTGCCCCTTGCTAGGTGAAGAGTTTTTCCTTTGCATCTTGGTATAAATGAGGGGATAGTTGGCTGAGCAGGCCAGAGTACGGTGTACTTCTATTAAATGACCCTTCTGGTGTGCCTCACAACACTGAGGGTCAAGGGAGCTGGTTAAGGATGGGTGCAGGGTGAACATATGCCAGCTCAGGTCCATAGAACCTTCGGGGCAAGGAGTAGGTGGGTAAAAGAGATTCTAATTTCTAAAGTTCATGCTTCATTCACAGTGCCATGCTGCCTGCCAGCTGGATCAGTTCTCAAAAGAAATCTACACTGCTGGAGAGAAAAGTTTCATGCAGGCAATGTAAGATTTTGCAATAGCGAGCTTGGGTTCCACTGCAGCTCTGCCATTTATTTACTGCCATGTAGTTCAGGAAAAGGTATCTAATAAGCCTCTGTATTCTCCGTTTTCCCAACTGTTAAATGGAGAAAAGGGAATTGTGTATCTCTCGGGTTGTCATGAGAATTAAACAAAACAGTTTGGAGATGATTTTTGTGAGCTCTGCACCCTTGGACCGACTAAGTTCTGCTCATCTTTAAAGCACAGATACATCTGTTCTTTAGGCTAATAATCAAAGAAACCTCACTCCAGGAAAATGATTGTATCATTACTTTTTATTCTATGCCAGTATTTCAGTATTCGTTTATTTGACATGAGAGGTTTTCTCTTGGATCAAAATAGCAGAATACCTCAGAGGCTAGGTCTTGAGATATAATAATCCTTAAGAAAGCTCATGCTTCCTCATACCTGACAGGGGTTAGTGTCTGGGGACACTGGAGCCCCTGGGAGGAACCTGAGATGTCTTGCTCATTCTAGGACTGCTCTGGCTGTCTGGGGCTTCCAGCATGTTTAGCTGTGGTCCTGCCAGCATTTTCTTCCCCTTCTGTGGGGAGGTGCAGTGGAAGAAGACCCCACCACCCACTTTGGTGAGCCCCGGAGACTCTAGCCTGAGTTGGAATTGCTGAGGTGAGCCCTTACTCTAGTGATTCAGCAACCTAGCTATTTTGTCACTGAAATGAAGTGTCCAATTTCTCCTGCAGTTTCGAGGAAGCTGTTTTCAGCCGAATCTCCAGCTGGTTTTATTTTTAAAAAGATTATTCTGCAGACCAAGGCCAGAACGTGCTGAAAGGCACTCTGGGCAGCTTTCCCTCTGGCCAGTGCTTATCCATCCACCCCAGCGTGGGGAGGTGAGCTGCATCAGGCAGCACAGGGTGGGCAGCTGCCAGGGAAGCTGAGCAGGCCTTCACCAGTCAGCTGGGTTGTGTTGGTTGAAGACATTTCGTGCCCAGCTCTGCTATGAGTCTGACCCGGAAACTGCTGATAGGGCTAGAGCCAAAACATCACCACTTCCTGCTTAAGATGAGGGAGGGAAGAGATTGGCAGCAGCACCTGCACAAGTGCTTGCCCCCATTCCTTGGTCCCAGCCCTCATTTACACCTGGTGTCAGCTGACATGCCCCACTGTCGCCCTGTTGGTGGGTTGACAGCGCCTGTCCTGAGTCTCCCAGTATCCACTTCTTCC
This sequence comes from Carlito syrichta, assembly GCF_000164805.1. Taxonomy (NCBI): domain Eukaryota; kingdom Metazoa; phylum Chordata; class Mammalia; order Primates; family Tarsiidae; genus Carlito; species Carlito syrichta. The sequence continues at coordinate 103,288 of NW_007011865.1, forward strand.
CACAGTCCACACTGCCCAGGCCGCCCTGGGACTACTGAGGCCCCCTGAGATCCTGGAATGAGAGAGCAGTGTTAGGACCCTTCAGCACCATGCTCTGCCCCAGGTTGGAGGACTCTGCTGTGAATGGTGGTTCCTGTCACACCAGCTGTTCATTTCTTGACTATGACCCTTGCCTGGGACTGCCCTTGTTCTAGGACTGGTGATGGAGCAGAAGAGGCAAGGAGGGTCTGGAGCTGCTTGTGGTGGAGAACAGAGCTGCTTGCAGTGGAGAACAGAGCTCCAGAGCCTCTCTAGGCCTGTCAGAGGACTTCTGTGAAGGGCTAGATAGGAAATATTTCAGGTTTAGTGGGCCATATGACTCTCTTACAACTAAAATGTAGTAGTTGTAGCAAATCAGCCATAGATAGCCTCTAAAAGTGTGACCTTGGCTGTGTTCCTTGTGAACTTGTGTTCACATAACACTTTCTTTACAAACACGGGTGGCGGGCTGTGTTGGTCCAAAGTCACAGTGTGCTGACCCCTGCACTCACCAGCTCCCTCTAGGCACACACAGCAGAGAGGTCAAAGAGGTGACCATTCCCATGCAGCAAGTGAGAGACTTTGTAGGGGAATTGGACAGCTGCTCTCTGGGAGGGGGAGGGACCTGTTCTTCTACATCCTAGCTTGTGACTTGTTGTTATCTACCTCTTATCATGGCTGCCTCACTAGTCACCTCCTTAAGGTTAGGCTCAATAATGAGAAAGCCTTGATGGGAAGAGTTTTCACCAGATCTTTCCACTGTTCTCCATCGGCCTCCCTCCCATGAACCCCTCTCCCTGTCCAGACCTGCAGAGTAGCTTCTTTAAATTTTGTTTCTTGTTGTTTAGAGGAAATTTAATTCCATGCAACATGTGCTTATTAAATATCTATCTTGCATTATGCAGCAAGTTGTGCCTTGAGGGCATAGTCATGGGCCACAGTTGTAGTAACAGCATTGAGGTCCAGGCAGTAGTGCTAGAGGCAGGGCACAGCTGGTGTGCAGGTAGCCCCACTGGAAGCAGGGCATAGGAGGGGAGCAGGTAGGCCCACTGGAGCCAGGGCATAGGTGGGGGAGCAGGTTCAAGTAGGCAGGCTGGCTGGTTCCAGTTCTTGCCTGCTAATCCTCGGGCCACATGGGCTCCTGGTCCATTCAGAGCAGAGTAGGGCATCTGCAGATGGGTCAGTGAGTAGTCCTGGTCCTCTTATGCTCTCCCCTGCACTGTCCCTGTCCAAGAGGCATGTGATGGGGCGTTTCTGTTTCTGATTGTTGTTACACACCACATTTCTTTTAAGCATGTTTCTGGCCCAGCCAAGTAACTCCCTAGCTATGTGGACTTGGAAGTGCTATACAATCTCTCTCTGTCTAGTTTCTTTATCTGCATGTGGGGGTAACCATTCCTGCTTCATAGGGTTGCTCTGAGGATGAAAGGAGATGATGTATGTGGAGTTCTTACCTGACACAGTGCCTTTCTGACACATGGTAACAACTCAATCCGTGGAACATGGTTATTGCTGTTTTAGCCTGCCATAGTCTGAATATTTGTGCCTCTGCTCCCAAGTAATGTTGAAACCGAATACCCTCGGTATTAGCGTGTGGGATCTTTGGGAGGTGATTAGGGCATGAGGCAGAGCAGATTAGTGTCCTTATAAAAGAAGCCTGACAGAGAGATCTTTTGTTCCTTCTACCGTGTGAGAACACACCAAGATTATGGCTGTTTGTGAAACAGAAAGTGGGCCCTCACCAGAAAGACTATCCTGGTGCTTTGATTTCAGACTTCTCAGCCTCCAGAATTGTGAGGAATAAATTTCTGTCATTTATAAGCCATCTAGTTCATTTTGTATATTTTGTATTTCTAGCGCATTTTGTCATAGCAGCCCAAACAGACTCAGACAGGGCCTGATAACTGTCTTGTGGAGTAAGCAAAGTAGGTATCTTCTTCTCTTTTTTACAGATTAGTTAATTGAAATGCAAGAACAAGTGACTTGTCCACATTAATAAGTGACTGAGATTCTACTCAAGTCTGTTCCCTTAATAGAGATAAATCAATTGTGTTACATCCACAGAAAAACACACTGTGCATCTGTTAAATAGAGTTGGGTGAACACTGTCCCTACTGATATGCAGCAACCAATGTCTAAGAGTGTGAAGACAATATGGCATCTAGGGTAACCGTGTCTACCCTCGGGTCAAATAACCCAGTATGTCCAGATGGGCTGTGAGGTTGCAGGCCAGCCTCCCTCATGGGCCTGACTTAAGGGCTGTTTTAGGGGCTGTTCCCGGCACAGGAGACTGGAGGGCAGTAGGAGGGGTGGCCAGCTCTGCTGGGAAGGAGGCGAACCATCTTGAGGACAACAAATTAAGCCTAATTCAATCTGTGGAAATATTTGATTACACCAATATAATTTATTATGCAAAGTTGCCCTTTCTGACAAATGGAAGCTGCTTTGATAAGTGGGATTGTAACAGAAGGGTTTTCGGCAGGCAAACAAACCCAGCTGGGAGCCTGCCCACAACCTTCAGCTCTTGCCACGACACACCATCAGGCAAACTGGGAGAGAATGCCTCGGGGAAGGCGGGGTCTGTGTCCTGTGTCCACCAGACCAAGCCCCGTGACCTTGAGTGTGTCCTTCCTCAGCTCTGTGTCAGCCCACCCAGCCTTCCTAGTAAGAAAGGTTTTGATATTTGCCCAGAATTTTAACATTCAGGAAACGCCTTTACATTAATAATCTTTTCTGACCCCCGTCATGACACAAAGTTTGCAAAGCCCCTTGTAACAAATTTTTTTTCCATTGGATCTGTGTTTGTATATCCTTAAAGTCTTGGCACAGGTCCATGCCTGATGGGTCCATATAATGTACCTGTGAAGTGATCGAGACAGATGATCTGGTCCTTGTTTGACAGAGGAGAAGAGGAGGTGCGAATGGGTGAAGTGTCCTGCCCACATGGCCCAGCAGAGCCACCTGGCTGTGGAGTTGAGACTAGAATCCATGTCTTTGGCCCTTGACTCAGCGCGCCCTTCTGCTGTGCTCAAGGTTTAAGTTACTGGCCTTTAACAAGCATGGACTCCTGCCATGTTCTCTGCTTAGCAGTGTCCAAGGGGTGGAAGGGGAGAATGCTATTTCTTTTTAGAAGCAACAGATTGAAGTAGGAAGAATATAGGTTTCATAATCAGGAAATCTAGAGTCTGGTTTCAGGCCTGCCATGTATTAGTTATGAAATCTGTGGTATCAAAAATACCTACCACTTTTGAATTCTTACCGTGAGTTGGGTATTATTTGTGTTTCTTAATTTTTTTCTCCCAAAGTGCTGTGAATTGTTGTTATGAAGCCCATGTTACAGTGAGGAAACGGAGTGTCTGAATGGGAGGTGGTTTGCTCTAAGTCCTGAGATGGCGAATGTGGAAGCTGCGATCCTTCCTGCTGACTTTCTGGGCCAGTTTCCTTATCTGTACCAAGACTGGCCATACTTAGGAGCTGGGGGTGGAGGGCATTCTTGAGCTCCACACCCTGCACTTCTGGAAGCTGCTTCCGGTAGAGGGACACCAGTGAGGAAAGCAGGAGTGAGGACTGGGCTTCAGGATTGGGGGACTCAGGCGATTCTTGGCTCTCATGTGGCTTGTGAAGTCCTCTGACCTTGCTGGATGTGGGCCTGAGAAGGGCAAACTTTCTTCTGCTGGATTTAATTAAAATGGGCCTCCATTCACTGAGCATACAGGAGACCTACCTGACCCTGCTGTTAGAATGAGTAATGGCTTTACACATCACCTCCAGAAATACTTTTCTTACTGACAAGGAAACTGAGGCCCAGAGAGGTTAATTATATTGCCCAAAGTCACTCAGGAGATTAACAGCAGACTAACACAACTGAGTTCAGGCCGAGTTGTCCTGACTCGTGGTCAAGATCTGTCCCTATTTTATCCAAGCTTCCTGACAGCTCTCTGGCTCTCCCTTCTTCTGGTAGTTAAATTGCTGATGGAAGGAGCGAAGCTATAAAAGGGCTAGAACCACTCCATGCAAGCCGAGGTTTTTGACACAAAACTCCCTGGAGGACTTCATGGGTTACACTCTCCAAGGCTAGCTTCAATGCAGGGCATGTGGCCCTCTAGGCTCTCCAAGCACCCAGTGCCTGTTTCCTAAAGGCACAAAAGCTGCAGCAGGGACAGACCCAGATTTCTCCCAGGACAGAGAATAGCCCCTGCTAGGGTGGCTCCAAGTGTGAGGCAGGAGAAGTGAAAACCGAAAGCCATCCCCAGGAGTAGAGCTATCTCACATCTGCCGTAAACAGGAAGGGGGGCTCTTGACAAGTTGGGGAACCTGTTACAATCCATTGACTTAATCGTTTTCCTTTATCTGCGCGTGTTGATGCTTATTATTTGGCTTGTTATCTGATGGTTATTTAATCTATATTTTGTAATTACTTCCCTTCTGTCTTTCCCTCGATGGTCATGCTTTTTTCTCATTGCACTGAAGCACTGACCTACATTTTCGCAGGCGCAGAAGTCAATTATCTGAAATGGTGGTTTGTGAGATAGCTCCTTGGTCATGATATGGAGGCTCTGCCTCCCTGGTTTGATAACCTGCCCAGCCCTGAGTATTTCCCACTCTTTGTCCGTTGGGACCCGAGAAGCCTGGGAGGTCAGGGAGAAAGGAAGGACCTCCCCAGGCAGCCACTTGCTTCCTAGGGATTGGAAGGTCTGGGGAGGGGGCACTGCAGCACAGGGTTTCAGGGACTAGATTCCTGGAGACCAGAGTCTGAGGACAAGGTGGGTGGCAGGCGTGTCTCCCTGAATTGGACCTTCAGTAAATGGAGACCACACTTTCCTGGTGGGAACTGTATAAGTTCTAGTGCCCTTACAGGCAAAGTGGGAAGCCTATTTAAAACTGGGGCTTTCTCAGAAAATCCAGGCCATGCTGCTGCTATTCTTAGGCAGTCCCTCGGGTTTCTGAAGGGAACACAAAGGGAGAGAGGATTCTGCTGCTGAGCTCCAGGCCTGGTTTTGCTGTTCACATGCTGTATATTTGGCAAATCACTCAACCTTGTTGAACCTAAATTGTTATTTATCACGGGGATGTTAATGCCGCGGAGATTACTGTGAAGATCAAATGGATTAAAGTGTAGCTCACCCTCAACTCTTATGGGCAACAACCCCAGTATCTGAACTCAGGAACTAAAAAGATACACTAAAAAAATAATTTTTGATATCTTTTTAAAGAAATTCACACTGTAAGTACTTGCCCACAGATTCAGACAGTGTTGCTTCTCTTTTCCCAAAAGGTTCACACTCTGAAGCCAGGGACCAAACAGAACTCAGAGCAAAGGGCTTTGTGTGTGCAGTTCTCTGTGCACTCAGAGTGCTCACAAATATTGGTTTATCCACTCAGTCAGGGAACATGTGTTTATTGAACCCCTGTTGTGCCGGGAGCGCCATAGCGAGAGCTGAGAACACGCCATGAAGGAGACCAGGGCCCACATGTGGTGCTCACTGGCAGGTAAGAGAGGCCCACAGGTGAAACAGTGCCATGGCTCCCAGAGGGTGTGCCTAACTTTCCTGTACTCCCAGGCAAGGGACCCGGGGAATGACAGCTATGCTGGAGAAATTGGTGGGTAGCAGAAGCAGGGTATGTGAGAGTCTCCAGGGCATATTCTTTCATTAATTTGTTTACTCATTCATCCAAAATCTGTTTCCTGAATCCTGCTGTATATCAGGCACTGGAGGTAGAGATGGTGGTGGGAGCAGGAACTCTCTTGGCCCTCTCAGAACTTGCTCTCTAGTTGGAGGTATGAACTTGCTCAGTTAATGCTAGGCATTGTAACAGTAAGTACTAGAATCTCAGTAATGCTGTGCTGGATAAATTAATTTTTATTTGTGTAAAGTCCAGAATGTGTTCATGGAACTCATCTGCATGAAGATGGCAGGAAGGGGAAGAGAGCTGGGAGAGTCCGATCATATCTTCCTGTGTGACCCTGTGGCAGGTCTGTGTGTGAGCGTCTCTGGTTGTGGCAGTGTGACTGATCTCTAGGCTACCACCCACTGCTGGCCAGACAGGAGGCCAAACCTGCAGGGTCCCCTACACAGATGGAGTAGAGCTGCCCTGGAGGTGCGCTCCCCAGGGGTAGGACAGGGGTTGGGAAATGTGGACTCTTTATTGAGTCTAATGGGCATTTGCCTCATCAGGAATCTGGTCTCTACCACTGCATCCCAAACTCATGCCAGGGTTGAGCTGCCTGTTTATCATTGCCTGCTCCATCCTTGTCCTGGGAAATTCCTGTTACAGTGATGACCTCACCACCTAGTACAGCAAGCTGGTCTGGGACACCTGGTAAGAGGAAGAGTGACAATGGGGGGTGGGCTGCCCTTCTGGCTTCTCCCCCATGGCGGCAGCTCAATACCAGGTGCCCAACTCTGAGTGTTCTCTTCGTATTCAATACTGTGCAGAAGACATTGTGAGGCTCTCACTAAAATCACCCATTCTGAAAGTAAATGAGATAATAACCCTTGACAGGTAGGGGTGGGATTGCACCCAATTGAATCCGATCTGCTTTCACATTCACAGAGCTAGAGGAGATTTCAATCCAAGGTAAAGGAAACCAGCAAAGCGTATTCAATGCTGACTCACAGGGTGCTGTATTTGGAGCCTTAACGATGATAAATCAATGATCTAGAAAGTACAATCCCTTTCCTATTAACCAGACAGGCACACACATTCTCCACAGACTTCAGAAAGTAAGCACCAAAAAATTTCAATTAGTATTTTACATCCCACTACTTTATAATTACAAACAATTAGATCGGAACACAGCACAGGAAACACACATCCCGCTTGCAAGGGAGTTGGTTCTTGGGGAGGCCCAACGTCAAACCTACTCCTCCCAGGAGTCTGCAGATAGAATCTCTCTCTGAGCAGAGGCCTCAGGGAGGGGAGTTCAGCAGGGCAAGCTGGCATTGCGTGGCCTCTTGTGCAGGCAGTCTTCAGTTACTGCTCAGGACTGCAGGGACCTGTGGGAGGCGGGCCACTCTCCCCCTGCATGAACGTAGAGAGCAGCCTCCAGGACAGTCTGTGCCCTTCATTCATGAGACTACTTGCTCTCCAGTCTCTGGGGAAGGACCTGTGAGCCGTGTTGTCATTTTTTGTGGTGTCGCTTGCTGGAAGGGAAGGTACCAGGAGCACTTGAATTGGTGCCTGAAGATGTGAGCCCCAACCCCTTCTTTTCAGTCTAAATGCCAGGCTCCAATCTCAGATCCGATGTAAGTATTCCTCCTTCCAGTCTCCAGTGTGTCCTGTGGGCATCAGGCAAAGCTGTGGAAGTGGCAATGCTGTGTACGTGCCATGTTAGTGTTTCTTAAAGAGGGCTCCTAAGGCTACCTGAGTTAGAGTTGTCTGGGGGCTCATTTTGTCTGCAGATCCCTGGATCTCACTCCAGATACACTGGATCTGAATCTCTGCAGGTGCTGCCTGAGACTCCCCAGACAGAGTTTCTTAGGTGAGTCTTTCCCTCATATGGCAGGCAGAATAATGGTCCTCAAGGAAGTCTTAATCCCATGACCCTTGAGCCTGCACCTTACGTAGCAAAAGGGACTTTGCAGATGGGATTAAGGTTACGGATGGGGGGATTACTATGGATTATCTGGGTAAACCCAATCTAATCACATAAGTCTTTAAAATAAGAAAAATGTTCCCAGCTGTGGTTAGAAAGTTCCATAAGAAAATGGAAGAAGGTGTTTTGAATGAAATGCTATCAATTTAGCTGGTAACTTCTTTCCCTAGCAGGTGAGAGTCCTGGACAAAAGAGCACCAACATGGGTCTCCTTGAGCAGCCTCCAAAACCATCAAGGGTCTGATTGCTGAATGCCTTTAATGACACAACCCCAATGTGAAAGTCTAGGAGTCCTCAGTCCTTACAGACCCAGAAGTGGACAGACACAACATGTGGAGGTCAGGGCGTACAGGAAGAAAGAGGGAGAAGGGACCCCTCGGCTAATGCCTTTTTTGGGTCCAGGTTTCCCTCAGGAAGATATAACTGATGGGATTAAAGCAAGCAGGCACTAGTTCCAGGAGATCACATTGTGACTAAGAGGTGGTCACTTAAGCTCAGGGGCAAACATTTGAATGACTGGTTTAAAGGAGGCAGGGAACAGAGGGAGCCCAGCTTACTAGGTAGGAGAGGTGCCTCTTCGTTTTATCTCTGGCCACTAGATGAGGTGAGGTATGGTATTGGAAATGGTGTCAAGGGTGACTAAGCCCTGCTTCTGGTATGAAAAGTGAAACTTATATTTAAAAATGAATGCAAAGGCAGCATAAAATTATAAACACACCTATAAGAAGGGTGAGAGGTGTGGCGGGAGAAGGAACCACAGATGGCTGATGTGAAGACAGAGGGGAGGCCCAGGGATGAGGACTATGGGTAGGTTCTGGAAGCTGGAGCAGGCAGAGTAGGCTCTCCCTAAGTGCCTCCAGAAGGGCATGCAGCCCCTGACACAGGAGACTTGTGTTGGACTCTTGACCTCCTACACTGTAGGATAATAAAATTGTCTTAAGCCACTACTTATGTGGTAATTTGTCATAGCAGCAATAGGAAATTGACACACATGCTAGAAATCTCTCCCAAGTATACATTATATTTTAATTATTTGTTTTAATGAACTTTATTTTTAAATTATTTTCTTTTACTTTTTTAGTCAGGGTCTCACTCTGTTGCACAGTCTGGAGTGCAGTGGCACAATCACAGGTCACTGCAGCCTTGACCTCCTGGGCTCAGATGATCCTTTTGCTTTAACCTCCTAATAGCTGGGACTAGAGGCATATGCCACCATAGCTGGCTAAGTTTTTACAGGTTTTTTTGTAGAGACAAAGTCTGTTGCCCAGGTTAGTCTTGAACTCCTGGGCTCAGGCACTCTCCGGCCTCAGTCTCCCAAATTGTGGGATCACAGGCATGAGCCACTGTGCCCGGCCTATCCTTTATTTTTTAAAGAAGTTTTAGGTTCACAGCAAAACTGAGTGAAAGGTACAGAGATTTCACATATGCCTCTGCCCCCACACATGCACACCCTCCCCCATCAGCAGCATCCTCTTGCATAGTGGTACATTTCTTAACATTTGGTGAACCTGTGTTAACATCATTATCATCCAGAGTCCATAGTTTATATTATACCTCACTCTTCATGGAGTACATTCTATGGGCTTAGACAAGTGTATAAGAACATGTATCAAGGAGAACCACATTTTCTAGATCAACTAATATAAGGGTCATGCCTGAGGCCTGAACACACTGTCATTGAAGGCCCATGTCACTGAAAGAAGATCATTTTCTTCTCTCTCTTCCCAGAACAGTCACAATGTTCAAACAAATGAGGAGTCATAGTCCTGTTGACTTAGAGTCATGACATTTGTTCCTTTCTTAGGCACCCTGAAGGTCCTAAATGGTGTAAGCACCATGGAGGCTATATTTTAATCTAGTCAATCATTTGCTTCATTCACTCACTCATTTATTCATTCATTCATTCATCAAGAGTTAGTGAGCATAGCTTATTAACTGAGTAGACTGGCTTGATGTGAAGGTGAGGTTGGAACATGGGAAGATGAGGTTGGAATACACAAAACAGAGATATCATCCCAGAAATTAAGACATTCACTTTTGAGGAAAAGAAGCTAGCAAAATACATTGGCATAGTTGGATTTAGTCAAGTGACTCTCTACATGGAAGAGTTGAAGAAGTTCAAAAGGGAGAAGAATGAACTTTCTAGATCCAGTAGGAGTTTGCCAAATATGGAAAGGGTCTGGGGAAGGAAAGCAACAAGGACAGAGGGAGAAGTACGTGCCAAGACAGGAGTAGATGGAATGTCTGTTGTGCTGGGGACCAGGAATAGACACAGACACTTGTCTGCTCTCTCAGAATTGCCCCCTATATACTCCCACAATGGGCGGAAGATGTCATATTTTCACTTTTCCAACTTTTTTTCCTGCTAGATCATGGGAGCAAACTCCAACCCTAGACAAATGTTGCTGTGGGAAAGTCAGATGGGGAATTTGGGAGAAGGTTTTCCTTCTTGCAAGATACTTGTCAGGAAGAAAATGCCCCTTCTCTGTTCTTGGATGTGGTCATGTCTAAATTCCAAGCTGGAAACAGCTTCAGCAAGGCTGAGGGGAGGTGTCTCCAATCTCTGAGGGCATGTGGGCAGTCCCTGATGTCTGTTTAGTGGCCCCCTGAGCCCAGCACAGGCTTGCACCCACACTTCTAGTTGGAATTGGAAATGATGGAGGTTCTTGTAGCTCATGCCACTGAGTATAGGTTTTCTGCTCCTTGCAGCACAGTGGTGCAAAGATCTGATAAAAGTTTGGCATGGGAACAATGCTGCAGTCAATGCTGGAACTACGTGTGGTCACTTGGCATCACAGGGGAGTGGGGCAGGTGTTTGTGTGGCATAGTATGTGGTGGGACCTCAAGTTCCCTGCCCTCTCTGAGTCCTCTCAACACCTCAGAACCTACCAGCACCCTATATCTGGTGGTGAATTTCACTGACAACCTCTGTGCATGGTGTTTCAGTCTGAAATAAGAACTGACTGTGCCTCAAGTCCTTGCTGCTGCCTCTTCCCAAGAGGAAGGGGAGACAACAGCACCACCTCCCACCAACCAGGAGCAAGCCTTTCCTGAAGGCTCATTTCTATCATTGGTTTAGGAACTGAAGAAGAATTAATTACCTGGTCAAGGATGCAAGCTCTTCCTCTCTCCCTCTGTCCCTCCCTCTCTCTGCCCTTTATTATTAACTGTCCTTTATACTTGTGTCCTTGCTTCCATGAAAAAATTGAGGAGTAGAGCAACTAATGATTTAAAATTTAGTCTTAGTGATCACTGGTTTGAAATATGGTTTTTGGAAGGTCTGAATTTGACGTGTAGAGCAGTTTGAACCCCAGATCACAGAGCAAAGTCAAATCAGGACAAGTCTTCTGAATGCACCTGCCCCTTCTCTCTGCTTTTTGTCTTGTTTAGGAGGGGATGTCTTGACTCCCTGGGAGACTGATGGGGGGTAGTGGTGGTGGTGGTGGCAGTGGTGGCAGCAGTGGGGGGGATGGTGGGGGAGGAAGACTGAGCATGAAAGCATTCCCCCTCCTCACTGCATGCAGGCTGCACCACAGCCCTGCAACCGGGACTGATGAAGGCAAGGCTGTTCCTGGGTCTTAGTCCTTCCTTCTGCATTCCCCTCTTGGCTTCTTAACAGGATTCCAGTGTAAATCAGGTGGTCCCTCACATAGTGACCCTTTGTATCTTGCCATGTTCACCCACTAAATAAAGCAATTCTCTCCCTGGAGCCTCCACAATTCCTTTTCTATTGCCATCAATTTTTCTTTCTTTTTTGGATATTTTTCCTCACCTCCTGTTCCTTGCTGAACAGAACGTTTTTCTTTGCAGCCCACAGCCCACGCCTGGCAGGAGCTAATTCTGCTCCACCCCCAACTCCCCAACCTCAACATCATCCCAGTGTTGGTGGCTTGTTCACATTGGTCAGCATTCCTGGGACACTGGTCTGGCCACACCCTGCTGCTGGTCAGGCCTTGGGAAAGCCACAGAACTGTCTGCCTTCAGGGAGTCTTTGATATTCTTTAGCCCTTTGACCTTGACTAAGCCAAATTTAAGGCTCTTGATTTATGCTTTAATTTACACTTTAGTTTTCTCACAGGAAAAATCTTATGCCACAGGGTTTTTGTGTGGGTTGAGTAAGATTGTAAAGCACAGTGCAAATGTTTGGTATTATTCTTGTTGCAGGAAGAGAGGACCCCCTGGAATTTCAAGAGAAGAAAGGAAGACAGACCAATAGCCAGAAGCAATTTCCACCTTGTTAGGTTTGGAGACGCTTCTTGTGTGAGGAGGCTCTATTTTCATGATCAGTGCTCTCCAATTCCCCTGTGAATCCTGGCACACAAGCAATGCTTCTTGATCCCCAAGGAAGAGTGGGGGCCAGGGAGTAAGGAGCAGAGGAAAGAGTGACTGAGCACTCAGCAATCAGGCCCTGGCACCACCTCTCTGTGAGGCTGTACTGCCTCAGGTTCCTTAGCCCTGGGGCTCTGGGTCCACTGGACACCTCATCCTGAATGATCTCCTGGTATCCCCAAGAATAGAAACTTATTACCGCTTTCTTCCAGTAGAGAGGTTTAGGTGCCAGCTGAGGCTGGCCCTTGGTCCTGGGCCTGGCTTCGCCCAAACTGTGGCCTGACATATACCTCTCTGTGGATCAAAGATCTGCTGTGTCAAATGAGGGTCTTGGGTGAGTGTGATGGTTACTTTCGTGTGTCAACTTAGCTGGGCCAAGGTACCCAGATATCTGGTAAGACATTGCTCCAGGTGTTCCTGGGAGGGTGTTTTTGGATGAAGTTAACATTTGAATTAGTACACTGAGCAGAGTAGATTGCCTTCAGTGTGAGTGGCCCTCATTCATTCCATTGAAGACCTGGATAGAACAAAGACTGACTACCCCTGAGCAAGAGCAAGAAGGATTTCTGCCAGCAGATATCCTTTGGTTTCAACTGCGTTTTTCCCCGGGTCTCAACTGGCAGCCTACATTGCAGATTTTGGACTTGCCACCCTCATAATCACATGAGCCAGTTCTTTACAATAAATCTTTCTATATACCCATTATATTGGTCCAGTTTTTCTGGAAAACCCTTTAATGCAGCAAGTCACCCAGAACCACTTCTTCTTTCTCTGAGAGTCTGTATCTCTCATGAAGAGGCAGCTTAGACTCATCAGAGCAGCACCATCGGGCTCCAGGGACCCTGGCACAGCAGATGAAGGACCTCTTGGCAGATCTCCCGCTGCCCACAATGAGATGCGATGCTCAGGGCATGTCTGGCACTCCCTTCCATGAGCTCCTGTTTTTCCTGAGACTTTCTTCCTCCTACCTCCTGTCTGCTTGCCCTCTCCACAGGCCTGCAAGGACACAGCAAACAAGGGTGAAGTCTTCTCCCCTCTGACCATTTGACTCTTCCTTCCAGGCAGACAGAACTCAACTCTTTTGCTCCTTCCTCACCAGGGGATCCAGGACTTAGGCAGAGGCAACACATCTCAGAAAATGCACCCATGTGATTTTTTTCATATCTTCATCAGGGCCATTGTGATGCCAGAGGGGGGCCAAGGCCAGTGAGAGAGAGAGAGGTAGAGAGAGAGGAGGGAGAGCACAGAGTGTATGTGTGTGTGCCTGTATGTGTTTTCACGTTTGTGTGCACGTATGTGTATCTGTGTGTATGCATATGAATGTGTATGTGTGTATGCTGGTATATGCATGCATGTGTATGTACATGTGCATATGTATATGTATGGGTGTGGGTATGCATATGTGACTATGTGTGCATGTACATGTGTGCATATGCATGCATGTGCATGTGAGCATGAATATCTATGTGTGCATGATTGTGTGTGTGCTTGTGTGTGTATGTACACATGCTTCATGCATCCTTGCTTTAAACAAAGCAGCTTTGATTTGTCTTACAAATGGGGGCAGAGTTTTATATTTTGCTAAGATTGATATCCAAGGTTCCTATTTCCTTTGGATAGTCAAACACTGAAAAGAGAAAGTTGTGTCTATTAACTCCAGTCCTTGTCCTTGGTGAGAAACAGACCTATTGACTCATGGAATTCTTCCCGTGTGCCTGGCCCTGGGAACACTGTGGTGAGACAGGCAGAGCAGGCCAAGGACACGTGAGGCTGATATTCAAACTAAGAGAAAAGAAACAAGAAGCAGGCACTAGGGCAATTACTGGTTGTGAAAAGAGGGAGTGGGTCCTATAGATAAGAGAGTCTGGGAAGGGGGAGCATTTGAACTGAGAGCATTGAGAAGGAGGCAGCCATGTAAATAGCTGAGATGTATTGGGGAGTGGGCAAAGAAGAGACAGCAAGTGCAAATGTCCTGAGGTAGGAAAAGGTTTAGTGAATTTGGGGCTCAGAATAAAGGCTGATATGAATAGAGTCATGAGTGAAAGACAGAGTGGTTGAAGATAAAGTGGGAGATCCTGCAGGGCTAGATGGTTCAGGATGGAGTGGGCTAGTGGGAGAAGGTGGGTGCTACTCGAGGGGAGTCCTCGCAAAGCGCTGGGGAAGTGCATGGAGAAAGAAATGGTACTGTCTGCTGCTTCATTTGGAAAAGTGCTAAAGTTTGAGCTGGCTTCTGAAGACCAAGGAGGAGCTTGCTGGGTGGAGAAAGGAGAAGAGGGGCCCTGAAGAACATGACAGCACTCCGTGGTGGTGGGTGTTGAGGGCAGGCTGGGGACAGGGTGGCTGACCTTGCATGGTGGTGGCGGCGTTAAGGACCTGGACTTCTCCTGGCAGGAGTGGAGAACACTGGCAGGTGTTTACTGGAGCCCTGGCCAGGCTGTCCTCCCACAAGGGCTGGGGAGGGGCTTGGCTGTGACTGAGCACAGCCGTGAAGGATAGGGATGCGTAGGGTTCCCTTGAGGTGCGGTGTCACAGAATGGAGGGGCCGGAAGCCAGGTAGAAGCCGGGATGCAAGTGCTGGAAGAGCTGTACCCCTGGCCCTCAGAATGACAGAACAAGAGAGGAACAGCCTGGCATTGAAAGATGATGTTAGAGGTGATGCCGCTGATCCTGGCCAGGAATGCTCCCCTGTGCACCTGCCTGTGAGCACACACCTATAGACCTAAGGATACGTGTATACATGTGTAGAGGCATCAAAGTTTGTGTCCTCATTGTGCATGTGTGTGGGTTCACATACAAGACTGAATGTTGACAAACAGGGTGAACATGCACAGGTGTGTCCATGTGGAGGCACACATATTTGCTGTGAGTGCACACACATGATCTAAGATTGATATGCAGGGTGAGCATGCACAGACATGTACATGTGGAGGCACATACATTTCCTGTGAGTGCACAAGTGTGACTGAACACTGACATGCAAGGTGTGCCATTAGTTTACAGATGCAGGGACTGAGTGACAGTGCAGTGGCATGTTTGTTGTGGAGCTGTGAGTGCTGGAGCCCACATTCTTGATGACTGTGCTGTTTCTGTGTGTATACACACACAGGTTGCCTATGGGCACAATCATCTATGTGTGCTCATTCAATCAGGTGAAGAAAGAAAAAGAGTTGCATTTAATTTTGTAAACAACTTTTCCCAGATAACTTTCTCTGGTCTTTGGTCAAGAGACCTTAGATTTGCAGCAGTCTGGAATTCATATCCAAAACTCATCTGGCCTTGATGGCTGTCTCACATTGTCTCTAGAGATAAAACCCTCACTAAATAAATATAACTACCTGGATCATTGTGAGGCCCTTTTAACACTCCCTGCTTTGAAAATGGAGCAACATGTCTCCGGTGCCTTCTGACTATTGGAGCTGGCTGATTCCTCAGAAGGAGCTATTCCCCTGTCTTGAGAGTCTTTGAAACAATTCCTCTTGACACTTCTAATAATTTGACTTGATCTGAGCAGAGACAAACTTGGTTTGGGAATTGAATTGTGGATCTGTTAATTGAGAGCTGGAAAGTGGAAGCTTTAACATGCACCCCTGAGGTGAGAAGGTGCTTCCTACCTCTTTCCATTCCTCTTCTCTTCATTTTACATTTCTTTCAACTAGTGAAAGCTTTTCTTATTATCCAGCCACTGCCAAGAGCCGTAGCGGTCTTCCATATGTTAAGAGTGGTAGAGGAAAGACTTCACCAGCTGCAATATGACAGAAAGTGGTATTTACTCAAAGGATAGAATATATGTTACAAGAGAAGTGATAATCAATGGGCTGTTCTATTTTCTCTAGGAATAAAACAACACAACGTAATCCTCAGGTATACCCTCTTGTTATCTATCCTGCTATATCAGGACTTGGAATTATAATCTAATGATGATTAAGTGTCCTTGGAGCCAGAAGGTTGAATTGAGGACAGAGAAGGCAGAGATTGGAGTCAGACGTGGAACTCAGGAATTTTGCCTTGCGGATCACGGTTTTTTTTTTTCATTTTGCAGTGGACTCACAATATTAAAAACACGTCAATATTTTCTAAATCCATATTGTTGCTACCTTGATTGATCTCAGGCATGGAAAGAGAATCATGATTTAAAATAAGGGAGAATCTAGTGTCTAAATCCTGGTCAAACTCAGCCCCTGACATCCACATCAGGGACCTGAGTGACCAACCCTTCAGGCCAGCCCTGCTACAGTCCTAGAGCCATCACTGGGTCACAGTGGTTTCTCTGCTGGCTGGTGAATCTGCAATGGAACACATACTGGAAAGACCATTGTTCATTGTTTGAGGGTGGTGCTCTAAGTGAAAGGACATTATACCAAGTTTTACCTCATTTCTCCCAGGTGGAAGGAGATCTCTTATGTGGAACTATGTTTAGGAGGATGCTTCTACTCCAATTCCAATTTCAGTGTCAGAAAAAGAATGGTTGTGCATTTTCTTAAATTCCAACTGCAATTCTTTCTGTGACCATTTAGACCCACTTGCCTTCACTCAGATTTCTGTGAATAAAGGGTCACATTGCTTTGTTCTGCCTCCGTAGATGGACACATGCCCCTCCAAGGGACTTCTTGTTCATTCCTTCCACAGTTTAGATGTTGCAGCTGTTGTTAACCAGCTTTATCAAGGTGTAACTTGCATTTAATAATGTTAGTTACCAATTTCAAATGTATAATTTTGATGAATGTGCATGGTAGTGTACCTATCACCACAATCAAAACAGAGATTTATTTGATGTCACATTTAGCAGTTTCCTCCCCTGATATTTGGGTCTTGGCAACCATAGATCCATTTATTTCACTACAATTTTTTTCTTTTCTAGAATTCTTACAAAAGGAATCAAATAGCATATGCATAGACTTTTGTGTGTCTTCTTTCATTTAGCATAGTTCTTTTGTGATTTGTCCATGATGTTGCATGCATCAATTCATTCCTTTTCATTGCTGAGTAGTATTTCATCGCATAGATTTTTAAAAAATCCTTTTCAGTTATTATGAATAAAGTTGCTGTGAACATTCCAGAAGAACTGTGAGTGTAGATATACATTTAACTTTTTTTTCTTAGAGAAATAAATAGAAGTAGAATTGTTGGCTCATATGTTAAGTACTTGTTTAACATTACAGAAAACTGCCAAACAGTTTTCAAAGTGCCTGTACCAGGTATTCAAATTGGAAAAGAAGTAATCAAACTATCTCTGTATGCCAATGATATGGTCTTATACCTAGAGAACCCAAAAGATTCATGGATTTGATAAATGAATTTGGCAAAATTTCAGGATAGAAAACCAACACACACTCATCAGTAGCACTGCAATACACCAACAGCGGCCAAACTGAGAATCAAATCAAGAACTCAATTCCATTTACAATAGTAGTCAAAAAGCTAAAACACTCAGGAATATATTTAACTAATGATGTGAAAGATTGCTACAAGGAGAACTACAAAACACGAATAAAATAAATTGTAGAGGACACAAACAAATGTGAAAACATCTCATGCTCATGGGTTAGAAGAATCAACATTGTTAAAATGACCATATTTGCCGGGCTCGGTGGCTCAGCCTGTAATCCCGTGCCTTTGGGAGGCTGAGGTGAGTGGATTGCCTGAGCCCGTGGGTTGGAAACCTGCCTGGGCAACTTGGTGAGACCTCATAGCTACCATAAATCAAAAAAATTAGCCGGGTGTTGTAGCGCACATCTGTAGTTCCAGCTGCTTGTAAGGCTGAGGAGGTAGGATCGCCGGAGCCCAGCAGGTCGAGGCTGCGGTGGCCGGGAGTGGCCACTGCACTCCAGTCTGGGCGACAGAGTAAGACTCCAACTCAAAAAAAAAATGACCATATTACCCAAAGTAATCTACAGATTCAACACAATCTCTATCAAACTATCAATGTCATTTTTCACAGAATTAGAAAAAAAATCCTAAAATTCATATGGAACCAAAAATGAGCCAGAATACCCAAAGCAATTCTAAGCAAGAAGAACAAAGCTGGAAGCATCATATTACCTGACTTCAAATTATACTACAGGGTTGTAGTAACCAAAAAAGCATGGTACAGGGGCAAGAACAGACACACGGACCAATGGAACAGAATAGTGAATTCAGAAATAAACCCAAATACCTACAACCAGCAGATATATGACAAAGCAGACAAAAACATACACTGGGAAAAGGATACCCTGTTTAACAAATGGCATTGGGAAAATTGGATAGCTACATAAAGAAAAATAAAATTTGATCCCTATCTTTCCCTATATATAAAAATGAACTCAACATGAATTAAAGACTTAAACATCAGAACTGAGCCATAAAAATCCTAGAAGGAAACCTAGGAAAACCTCCTCTAGACATTGGCCTAGGTAAAGAATTTATGGTTAAAAACCCCAAAGCAAATGAAACATAAAACAAAAATAAGTGAGTGAAACGTAATTAAGCTAAAAAACGTCTGCATAACAAAAGAAATGGGAAATGATATTCACAAACTCTACATCTGATGGAGTATGAAATCTACAAAGAACTCAAACAAATAAACAAGAAAAACTCAAGTAACTTCATTAAAAAGTAGACAAATGACATGAACAGACATTTCTCAAAAGAAGATATACAAATGGCCAACAAACATTTGAAAAGATGCTCAACATCACTAATTATCAGGGAAATACAAATAAAAACTACTTTGAGATACCATCTTACACCAGTCAGAACAGCCATTATTAAAAAATCAATAAACAATAGATGATGGCCTGTATGCAGAGAAAGGGAACACTTATACACTGTTGGTGGGAGTATACATTAGTACAAACTCTATGGAAATTAATATGGCAATTCCTCAAATAATTAAGAGTAGATTTGCCACTTGATCCAACAATCCCACTGCTAGTCATCTACCCAAAGGAACAGTGGTCATTATATAAAAAAGACACATGCACCCACATGTTCATTTTAGTACAATTCACAGTTGCAAAGATGAGGTATCAACCTAAATACCCACCAACTAGTCAGTGGATAATGAAAATGTGGTATATGTACACTAAGGAATACTATTCAGCCATCAAAAAGAAAGAAATAATGTCTTTTGCAGCAACTTGGATGCAATTGATGAACACCATCCTAAGTGAGCTAACTCAGGAATAGAAAGTCAAACACTGCATGTTCTCACTTATAAGTGGGAGCTAAACTAAGGAACTACAAAGGCATAGAGAATGGTATAATGGACAAGTTGCAGAAGGGGGAGGGGAAGAAGGGGTGGAGGAACAAAAAATAAACTAACAGGTACAGTGTGCACAGGTGGGAATGGTGGGTACACTTAAGCTTAGACTTCTTCACCACTGTACAATGCACCCATTTAACCAAAAACTATTTGTATCCCCTAAAGCTATTGAAATAAATAAAATAAAAATTAAACAAACAAAAAAAGTACTATACCATTTTGCATTCCCACCAGTAATATACAAAAGTTCTAGTTGCTCTACATCCTCTCCAAAACTTGTCAGTCTTTTAAATTTTGGCCATCCTAGTGAATGTGTTGGTGTTTCTCGTTATGGTTTTAATGAACATTTCCCTAATGACTAAAGATGTTGAGCATCTTTGTCATTTATATATATTCTTTAAAAATATCATGTATTTTGTCAATTTTTGTATTATTTATATTATTCTGGGGTTGTAAGAATGTTTTAAATATTCTGAAATCAAGTATATATTTTGCAAATATTTTTTCCAGTCTGTGTCTTGCTATTTCTTGTCTTGTTTGTTTATTTATTTATTTAATTAGTTTAGAGACGAGGTCTTGCCAAGTTGCCCGGGCTGGTCTTGAACCTGCGCGCTCAGGCAATACACTTGTCTCAGCCTCCTAAAGTGCTGGGATTACAGGCTGAGCCACCTAGCCTGGCCATCTTTTCTTAACAATATCTTTTGAGGAGCAAATGTTTTTATTTTAATGAAATGTACATTACAAAGTTTTACTTATAGTTCATATTTTTGTGTCATTTTTGAGAAATCTTTACCTAACCAAACACATTCTCCTCTATTTTCTATTTCCTGGAAATTTTATAAGTTTATCTCTTATATAGGTAGGTCTATAACCCATTTTTTTAACCTAGTTTTTGTATATAGTGTGAGATAAAGATAAAGGCTTATTTGTTTTTGCGCATAGATATCCAGTTTTATAGTACTATTTGTAGAAATTACCTTAACACATTTGTAAAAATCCAGCTAACAGTTTAGGTAGGTTTTATTGTGGACTGTTTCATTGATCAATAGTATATTGTCTTTATTACTGTACATTTATTATGAGTTTAGAAATTAGGTAATAAAAAGTCTTAATCTTTGTTTTATTTTTCATATATTTTTAGCTACATTAGGTCTTTACATTTCCATATACAATTTTTAACAGTATTATGGAGTCATAAAATACAATCATAAAAATTGCACATTTAAAGGGAACAATTCCATTTTTTAGTATATTCACGGAATTGTGCAGCTATTTACCACTAATTACAGAATATTTTCATCAACCCCAAAAGAAACCCAATGACCATTAGCGTTCAATCCCTCACCCCAGTTCTCCTCTGGTTACTGGCTACCAGTAATCTACTTTCTATGTTTATAGATTTGCTTATTCTGAATATTTCATATAAAGTGAGATCATATAATATGTGGTTCTTTGTGACTGACTTTTTTCACCTAGCATGATGTTTTTAAGGTTCATCTATTTTGTAGCATGCTTCAGAATTTTATTCATTTATATTGTTTATAATATTTCATTGTAGATAGACTGGATTTTGTTTATTCATTCATCAACTGATAGACATGTACATTATTTCTACTACTTGGTTATTATAAGTTGCATGTCAATAAATATTCAAAAACACATTTTTGGGTAGGAATATGTTTTCATTTATCTTGGATATACACATACCTACCAGAGAAATTGCTGAATCACATGGTTAATTGCATGTCAAACATTTTTAAGAACATTCAAGCCATTTCTCCCAGTACTGTATTATTTTGTATTCCTCCCAGCAATGTATGAGGGTTTCAATTTTTCTCATTTCTTTTTACAATACTTAAATTGTTTTATCTTTTTGACTATATTTAGTAGGTATGAAGTAATTTCTCCTTGTGATTTTGACTTGCATTTCCCTACTAACTAATGATGTCAGACATCTCTTCATGTGCTGATTGGTCATTTATTTATCTTCAGTAGAGAAATTTCTTTTCAAATTTTTTGACAATTTTTAAATTGGGGTTTTCATCTTTTTATTATTGAATTATAAATATTGTTTATATAGTTTGAATGCAAGTCCCTTATCAGGTGTATGATTTAAAAATATTTTTCTCATTTTTTTTTTGTAGAGACTGCATCTTGCTTTGTTGTCCAGGCTGGTCTTGAACTCCTAGCTTCAAATGATTCTCTTTCTTTGGCTTCCCAAAGTGCTGGGATTACAGGTATGAACCATGACCCCTGGCCATTTATTTGTTTGTTAGTTTGTTCATCTATTTATTTATTTTCTTGTTAGTGTCCTTTAAAGCACAAAGAATTTTAGCTTTGATGGAATCAAATGTATCTAGTTTTTCTTTGGTTTCTTGTGTTTTATATCTAAAACCGCATTGTCTAATCCAAGGTTGTGAAGATTAACACCTTTTCCCCCTGCATTTCCTAGTTTTAGCTCTTACATTTAGGTCTTTTATCCATTTTGAAGTAATTTTTGTTAATGTTTTGAAGCAGGGGCTTAATTTTATTATTTTGCATGAAGATATCGGTTGCCCTAGCACCATTTAATTGTGTTAGCATCATTATTGAAAATCAACTGACCATAAATGTAAATATTTATTTCTAGACTCTGAATTCTCTATATATTAATACATATGTTTATTCGTATGCTAGTACCACACAGTCTATCAATAAATTTTAGGATTATCTTTTCTATTTTTACGAAGAAGCCAGCCAAGATTTTGATAGAAAGAGCATCAAATCTATAGACCAATTTGGGGTTTATTGACATCTTAATATTAAGTCCTTAGATCCATAAACATGAAAGCCTTTCAATTTAGTTAGGTGTTCTTTAATTTCTTTCAGCTATCTTCACAGTAAAGTCTTGCATTTCTTTTGCTAAATATGTTAAATATATTTATAAGTATTTTATTCTGTTGGGTGCTATAGCAAATGAAATATTTTACTTTTTATTTATTTATTTTTGCTTAGGATTTTCTGTGTACAAGATATTTTAACTTCTTTCTCTCCAGTCTAGATGGATGTCTTTTATTCCTCCCATCCCCTAATTGCCTTGACTAGTATTGGAGACAGCAAATGTTCTTGACTTATTCCTGATCTTAGGGGAAAGTATTCAGTCCTTTGCCATTTAGCACGATTGTTAGATATGGAAATTTTGTAGATGACTTTATCAGGTTGAGAAAGTTTTATTATATTTCTACTTTGTTGATTGTTTTTTACCTAAAAGGGTGTTGAATTTTGTCACATGGTTTTCTACATCTATTGAGATGATAATGTCATTTTATCCTTTATTTCATTCATATCATGCATAACATTGATTAATTTTCAGGTACTAAACAAATCTTGCATAATTGGGATAAATCTCACTTGATCATAGTGAGTTTTTAAATGTTTCTGAATGTTTGCTACTATATTGTTTGAAATTTTTGCATTTCTCTTTATTAAAGATATTAATTCTATAGTATTCATTTTCTCCTCTTTATAGGTTACATATACCTGCTTATTTGCATGTTTACTAATTTTTATTGCATGCTGGTTATATTATGTGTTATATTGTAAATGCTTGAGTTTTACTGTGTTCCTTTAAAGCGTGGTACACTTTGTGTTAGAGTCACTTGTCTTTAAACTTCCCTATGATGGGTCAACAGTAGTACTCACTTTAGGGAAAGTTTAGCCCTACTACTAAGGTTTCTCTCCCCTGGCATCTTTACTGAATGTCTTGGGTGTTCACTAAAGACTCTTCACTGTGGCTGCTTGAAATTTGTTCTAAACTGCATATTGTGTCCCTTTCCCTCCACATTTATATGTTGAAACTCTAACCCTGTATGGGATGGTATTAGAAGATGGGTCATTTGGGAAGTGCTAAGTCATGAGGATGGATTAATTTCATGGATGAGATTAGTGGCCTTATAAAAAGATGCAAGAAATAACTTGCTTCTTCTTTTTCTTTTCTTTACCATGTGAGGATATAACAAGAAGATGGACATGTGTAAACCAGAAAGCAGGCCCTCACTAGACACTGATCTGTGGGTAACTTGATCTTGGACTTTCTAGCCTCTATAACTGCATGGAAGCTGACTGAGATAGACTTGAACATTTCCCTACCCTATACAAGCTGTGGGAGTATTTGCTTATAACACCATGGTATTCTCAGCCAACTTTGTGGAGATTCAATCTAAACATATACATCCTAATACTCAACAGACTCTCAAGAGGACATAATGCAGATTTCTGGAGCACTTTATTTGTGGAGTTCTATATGAATCTGCTGCTTTAAGTTCTGATCTCTACATTTTCATCTCAGCAGAGCCATTAGGCTCCATTTGGATTTCCCTCCCCCACTGAATCTCGAAACTCTTTTCAGGCCGAACAGCAGCACAATCACAGGGCTCTTTACATGCATTTCTGTCCTCTTAGGGATGACAAACTCCACAATAACTGTTAACCAATGTCTCAGAACTGTTGTCTCATATATTTTGTCAAGTTGGTTTATGGTAGAAGATTAAATCTGTTCCTTGTTACGCCATCATTGCAAAAAAAAAAAAAATAGTGTTTTCAAAACTGTAATCCTTGTAAAAAATAATAAAGGGCTAGTATTGGAAGCCAAAACAAAAACAAAACATTTCTGAGCAACTCAGTGGAGGGAAACTTCATATTTCAGGTCTGTTACTAGGAATAAGGGTAGACTTGATAACCAAACAGTTAATGTCAATACAGAATTGTCTCTGGTTTCCTTGGAAAAATAACAACTGTTTTAGGTGCCTATGAGTTGGATGCAGCAGAGACAGAAACAAAGACAGAGGCTAGGATATAGTCTCAAGTCATACTAAAGATGGTTCTTATTCTTTTATTGGTAATATGCTCTATTATCACTAATTGAACGAATGGATGAACAAACACATGACTGAATGACTGAATGTGTTATGAGCTTGAACCGTGCAATAATGAGACCTTGGTACTTTAGAAAGTTACTAAAGTACTACAGATCTTTCAATAGCAGATGGTTTTAGATTAGAATTTCATTATAAATAATGATCGAATTCATTTTGACTATACCCATCATTTTATAAACAAGGAGATGAAGTGACATGTCCAAGGTCACATGCTAATTAGTGAAAAATCAAGACCTACCTTAAGTCTCCAGACATTCGTTTGAGTGCTCCTTTCAGTACATCAGCTTTTAAAGTTCTCCTAGATGGCAGTCAGTACATAGGGGCTCAGGGGCACGAGGCTGGAGATCAACATGCCATATACTCAGGGTCTGATCTATCTTGTTTAAGGTGCTGTCACTGTTCCATGAGAATTATTCCTCTTCTGTCACTCCTCATCCCCTGATGAAGTCAATCATCCTTTCAGAGAGAGGTCCTTTGTGACGGTCCTTTCTATTTTTCATGCGGGCCCTTTCTCTGCCCCTGTATCTTTATTCCTACTTCTGTAACAAGGATTTATGACCTTCTATAGCCCTTGGGTAGGAAAAATGAGGGTTATTCTGCCAAAGTTCCCTCCTCCTCACCCCCTTGGACCCCACATGCAAGGGCAGTGATACTCTCATCTGTGAAACAGTACAGCCCCTTGGATGGGAATAATAAATTGCACAAGAAATGAATCTGCATGGGAGATAGAATTTATCTTATTCTGGAGGTGAACAACCAAAATGTATTGCCCGTGCTACCATTTTTTCTCTTAGAGGTATCTTCATTCCTATTTTCATTCAGCATCTCCAAAGAACAAACTAGATAGCTAGGTCTGACGTTAAAGTAAAACAAAATGTGTTGGGAAGATTCTAATCCTAGATTTTCTACAGTTCAATGAGCTCTCAGGGCTGAGATGAATCTTCTTTGGTTCCCTATCTTGGGCTTTTCCCAATCCAGAATACCTCCGAGCCACTTGAGTCCAGGTTAACTAATTTTGCAAAGTGTTGGGCCAAGTATTCATTTCTTTGCAGCTTGGGTTCAGGGATGGGGAGTCCCAGCAGGCAATCTAACACTGACCACCAATAAGAGGGGTTGAGACTCTTGTAGGATGAGCTCCGTAAAATGTAAATGCTCTTAGTAATTGTCCCAGGATTATTCTTTATCATCAGCTAACACATTGGCTATTGCTTGGCTGTCACTTAATACTTTAGAATTAGTGGGAATAGGAACCAGGAATTGGGATGAGAATAAATTGAACCGACTGAATTATCCATCCTACTGGAGGATTTGGCAAGAGGAAAAGAATTGTGGCCATGTCAGAGAAGACCCAGACATGGCTCTCCTTTTCATTATCTTATTCACTATATTTATTCCATTTTGCTTAGAGCCTGCCCTAGTTCACAAATGGTTTTTTATATAACCCAGTTTATTTCTCTCCACATTGTTGGGTTCAACACCTGTGCCTGACTGAGCCTTATCTTAGTCAATCTCTTGTCCATTAAAAAAAAAAAACTTCTTGGCAGAATTCAGATTTCCCAGGGTATCCTGTTCTAGAATCTAATAAACTTTCTTCTCTGAAAACTTGCATTTGTTTAATTGTTTGCTTATTTCTATATTTATTAAACATGACTTGGATTCCCTAAGGCTAATGTTGTTTATTTCTTCTGCAAATGACTGTATTTCCCGTTCGGGGAATGATGCACAACCTCTCTGTGCTTGTGGCTTGAGTTGTAAAGCCAGCACCAGGGTTGAACTCTAGTTTTGCCTTTTGTATACCTTGTCTATCTATAAGCTGTGCTGCAACCAGCAGAGTGCAATCAAATATAGGGTAAATTTTCTGCACTCCACAGCGAGGTGTGCCAGAAGACCACAAGCAGCAGAGCTCCTGGTGCAATCTAAGACAACACAATTGACTTTCTCTTCATGTGGGTGTAGGTGGGCATGCTGTGCAGTTTCCCTGGAGCAGAGATGCAGTTTGCCTGTCAAATGTCCACACCTTCCATATTCCATATGCAGTCCTTAGTCCATCGTGCGGGGTGCTAGCACTATCCTCACTGTGCTGACCATATCCATCTGCTCCTACAAACCCTGACCTGAGAGGTTCATCTGTGTGCTCTGCATTGACAGGCTCTCTTGTGTTCTGGTTGCCAGATGGGCCTCACCAGTGGAGAGAGCTGGAAGCAGAGAAGAGAGGAGGAGGGAGTAGGTAGAGTAGTGACCCCTCCCTCCTGGTGTGTCCTCTCCGCAGAGGCACAGCTCTCTTGAGGTGGTTCCCACCACACACCTTTCTTTCCCCAGTACCTGCGTTCCCTCCCACTTCAGGCTTCAGCAGGTGGGGGTGGTAGTGAGAGAGAACCTGCAGTTACTTGTCTCGGAGACCTTGACTATTTTTTGTGCTTTCTCTGCCCTCTGTTCACCCCTGTATCAATAGTTGCTCAAATTCAATTCAGTGTGCTGGAAGCAATTGATACCTCACAAGAGGCTGATTGTTTTTGAGAAGGTGAGTGGCATGGCAGAGGACTGCTGTGACTCTGTGGGCTGAAAGCAGGGCTATTGCTGGGACAGGGAGAAGAGGGGAGTTTTCAGAACCAGCCCCAAACAAGGAAACGCTTTGTGTTCAGCCCCTTCCATTTTTATCCTCCCAGTTACGCCATGTGAAATTTGGAGAAGTTATAATCAAGGACAGTCTGAGAAAGAACAGTCAGGTTCTAAGGTTTGTCTGACAGCATGTGGGATGGAAAAGAGGGAAACTCTCACTTCTTTGCTTGGCTGAGTTGCAGGTTTTGTGTTTGTTCCACAGCTGCAGATGTTGCGGTGGTGATGGGCATAGATCTGCAGTCAGATGCCCTCCTTCAAATTCCAGCTCTTTTACTTACAAGCTCTGTGTCCTAGAAACAAGTTATTATCTTCTCAGAGACCTCAGTTTCATCATCTATGAAGTAAGCATAATACTAGTTTCTACCTCTTGACTGAAGACTAAGTGAATTAGTAATATAAAGTGCCTAGGGAACTCTTGAACTACAGTCAGTGGTCTCAATATATGCTGGTAGCGGCTTCTTGCCCTTACCCAGCCATATGTATTCAGGAGACACTGGCTTGCCTGAAGGTCCAGGGCTTTATCTTGACTCCTAAGGTTACAAGTTCCAGTTATGACTTCTCTCCGTCCTTTACATAACCTCCAGCGTGGCATATCTTTCCTAAGCTTCCATTTTCCTGATTGCCTCATCCTCAGAAAGGCACAACATGATGCAGTGATGGAATGGAGATGTGACCTCCCTGAACATTTCAGACACAGAAGAAACTGTCCATCTTGAGTTTTAAAAACACATCTGTTTTTGTACTGTGTCATGTAAAGGTTTATAGCAAACTTTGCTTGCAGGTGGCCATATTAACTGGAAATTCCTTGTACTTGGTTCAGTGGCCAAGAGAACAAAACAAAATAAATATCACCTTTTGATTCTGACATGCCTTGAGCATTCACAGCATGTTTCCATCCACTTTGCTGCTCCTTCTTCCCGGGGACTCACAGCCTTATCTCCCCTGGGTCTGTGCTAGATGGCATGGGCCTCCCATCACTCTCTTTTCCTAACTTCACCAGCTCTTCATCCTACTTGACTTTAAATTGTGTTTGTTGATTGTCCTCCCTCCCCACTAGAATCGTATAAGTCCTGGGCTTTTTCTGTTTGTCCTCTGTGTGTCCAGAGGTTTTGGAGGTAGTCAGTTTACCCTTCTGCATTGGCCTCCACCCTGCCCCCCACTCTGCTCCATGCAGTGGAAGTCTGGGTTATTTGAAGGCAACAATGGGGACTCCTGAATTCGGGCTCCAGTCAGCTCTAAGAGGAGCCATGTAAGAAGACTGAGGGGTAGGAGGAGAATGAATTTAGGGTCTTTGTTCTCCTGGGTCCTCAGAGTGTTTGGGGGACCTGCAGCCCCCACCCCCTGCCACATTGATTAATAACCCTGAGGGATTGCAATCTTCCTTGTTGATTGTCCTATTTACAAATGCCCACACATTTGTAAATATCTCTTTTTATTAATCTCTTCTTAAATTACTCATCCAACTACCCTTGTTTCATGCTTGAAGCCTGATTGATCATGATAATTCTTCTTGGCATATATCAGGGACTCAAGGAATATTTATGGAATGTTTTCCAATAATTGGAAACGAGGGATGATAAATAAAACCTGTTCTATGATGTCAATCAGAGAACATTCTTAAAAGGAGAAAGATTATCAAAGCGTTTACAAATATACTGATGAAAAATGAGTTCCCAAAGTATTTAAGAATTTAGAAAAAAAGTGGGCTGGGCGTGGTGGCTCAAGCAGGTGATGCCAGAGCTTTGGTGAGGGAATTGCTTGAGCCCATGGGTTCCAGAACAGCCTGGGCAATTTGGTGAGACCTTATCTCTACAATAAATCAAAAAATTAACTGGGCATATTAGCGTGCATCTGTAGTTCTGGTTACTTGGAAGGCTGAGGTGGAAGGATCGCCTGAGCCCAGCGGGTTGATGCTAGGGTAACTGTGAGTGTGCCACTGCACTCCAGCCTGGGCAATGGAGTGAGACTCCAACTCGAAAAAAAAAAAAGAAAGAAATATAGTTTCTAACTAATTATATTTCTTATATTTCTAATCAGTCAGAATAAAGAGTACATTTATAGATGAAGCTTATTCAAAATCTGAATTTTTTAGTGCTTGAACTGTTACTTTTATTTATTCTCATTCATATTCTATCTTGTCTAGCCCTATAAACCTCAAATCCAGATGTTCTCATCCAGGCCCTCAGGGAACTGAACTAATACCTAGTTTTTAACCACATCTTAGGTAAACCCCCCAGTAGCCACAGGCAAACAGTAGGCCAACTTAATCAGGGCAGCTGAAACTGGGGTAGATTTGACCCATTCTAATTCACAAGTGTGGTGTCTTAAGCAATCTGGGGCTTGAGCAATCTGGGGCTTATACCTGTGACATCTTACCAGCTGAAGATCCCTTCCGAGAGAAAACCCCACCTAATGATACAATCTCCTGGGAAGAGAGTCATATCTAGCAGAGCAGGACAAGACCAACAGGAGCAAATAAGTAGAAGGGCTAGATACAGGGGGTAGGGGGCTGCAGAGCTAGGTGTTCACAGGAGTGCTGACCCATATTTTTCCACTTTACTTAAGTACCAGAAGAAATTTTAGATGTGAAGCTGGAAAAGCTCTTCTGATCTCTCTTCCTGATAAATGTCTAGGAAAACTAATTTCATATAAAAATGAGCAACAGAAAAGGGTGATGGTTGAATCCTGTATACTTTTTTGGGTTTTATTGTATATGTTTGAGATGTACAATATAATGTCTTGATATGCACATATACAGTGAAATGATTACTTCAATCAAATTAACACGGACATCACTTTCCATAGTTATTTTGTCTTTTGTGGTAGGAGCACCTAAAACCTACTTTCTTAGTAAATTTTTAATATGCAGTACAATAATAGTCTTCATGCTGTTCATGACATCTCTAGACTTATTTATTTTGTCTAAAAGTTTATACCCTTTGACTTGCTTCTATTTCTTCCCTGCTCACCACCCCTGCTGTTTCTATTCTCTGTTTTTATTTATGTGACTTTTTAAATAGAGATATCTGTGCTCCTGTGTTCATAGCAGCACTATTCACAATAGCCATGATATGGAAGCAACCTAAGTGCCCATCAGTGGATGAATGGATAAAGAGAGTCTGCCCTTACCCACGGGAGAAACATTCCAAAACCCCAGTTGATCCCTATACATACATACCTATGATAGTGTTTAAGTTATAAATAGTCCTAGGAAGAGATTAGCAATGGCAACAATAAAACAGAACAATTATGATGATGTACTGTAATCAATGTTATATGACAAGTGATCTGTCTATCAAAATATCTTCTTGTATTGTACTCATTATTTTTAGCCCAGTTGACTGTGGCTAACTGAAACCATGGAAAGTGAAACCAATGATAACAGGGGACTACTGTATATATACAAAGGAATATTCAACCTTAAATGAGAGACATTTTCTTTTGCAACTACATGACCGAACCTAGAGGACATTAAGCTAAATGAAATAAGCTGAACGCAGAAAGAAAAACACAGTATGATTTTTTAATATGAGGAATCTATAAAATGTTTTGTGAGATAAATGAAAATAAGAAACAGAGTCACATCCTTACAGTCAAAGGAAGAATGTCATTAAAAATGACGAACAAATATATGAAAAAATGCTCAACCTCACTAATGATCAGGGAAATGAAATTCAAAGCCACAGTGAAGTACCATCTCACCCCAGTTATAATGGCTATTAAAAAAAGACAAAAAATTATTATTTATCCATAAAAAAGAATGAAATTGTGTCATTGGTGACAACATGGATGGAACTGGAGGACATTTGTTACATGAAATAAGCCAGCAACAGAAAGTTAAACACCACATGTTTTTACTCTTATATAGAAGCTAAACCCAATTGATCTCATAGAAATATAAAGTAGAACAGAGGGTACTAGAGGCTAGAAAGACTAGGAGGAAGGGAATGGTAAGGAGAGATTTGTTAAAGTATACAAAATTACGTCTAGACAGGAGGAATAAGTTCCAGCGCTCTATACTACCATAGGATGACTATAATTAACGGTAATATATTATACAATATCAAACAGCTAAAAGGAAGATACTGAATGTTTCCAACACAGAGAAATAATACATATTTGAGATGATGAAATGTCACTTACCTTGTTTTAATCACTATGTATTATATGCATGAGTTAATTGGAAAGGGAGAGCCTATATTAATATTAACAAAGACTTTCCTGTGTAGACTTAAAAAGATAAAACTTTACTTTTCATAAAAAGAAATATATGCCTATAAAACAAATGTAAGCTGAATATAAAGCTAAAAGCCTTATATTTTAGAACAATCTTCAAATACTTAAGAAAACAATAGGAGATATGAAAATCAGCGTAAAATAATTAGAAAAATTTAAAAAGGTGGAAAAGTAATTGACAAAACAAGTAGGAATAAAAGAAAAATAAATTTAAAAGTGAGGACTAAACTAGAAGGAAACTGAAAGCAAACAAATCGAATAGATTCTGCTTTAAGAGACCTAGAGAGCGAAAAGAAGGGAAAATTGATTTTAAACTTTAATTCACTCAACAAACAAAAATAACTTCCAAGCCTATAGATTTAAGTGGGAAAATAAAATAATAAAGACTCTAGCATGTAACATGGAGAATATTTTGAGGATCTTAGGTGGGAAGTCATGAACATGAGGCAAAACAGAAAAGTGAATTACACTGAAGTGAAGATTTTCTGCTCATTTGAAGAGATCATTATGAGAGTGAAAAGGCAGGCCAAGGTGCATCAGAGGATATTTACATTACTTATAATGATCAAAGAGTCTTTATCTGAGATATACACAAAGCTTTTCAGATCAATAGAATGGAAAAAAAGGGAAAAGTACTTGAACAGGTACGTCACAAAATAGGATGGCCAAAAAGTCAACAAATATATGTAACAGTGTTCAAACTAGTTGGTTATGAGAGAAATACAACTTAAAGTCACAATTAGATAACACAATCCACACACTCAAATGGCTAAAATATAAAATACTGGCACCATCAAGTGTTAGAGAACACATGGGGCAACTGAAATCTTTATTCTGGAGGATTGGAGTATGAATTGGTAAAGCCATTTGGAAAGCTGGCCAACAATATCTACTAAAGTATAGTGTATGCATACCCTGTGGTGATCCAGAAATTTTACATCTTGGTATGTAGGTATGTGACCATCAGAAACACAGATGAATTGAAAAGCAACTAGCTTTGCAAGACTGAATGTGGTAACATTATTATTAATAGCGTCAAATGAGATACAACTCAAGTATCGATCAACAACAGAAAACATAATGAAACAGTACACAGCAATGACAATAAACTGCTGCTACATGCAACAACCTAGATGTACTTTCCAAAGTGCTGAGCAAAATGGCAGACACTAAGGTTCTGTGTATTCTGTTGTTCTGCTATACTGCTCTACTTCAAGACCAAACCAGCCAGAACTAATTTGTGATTTTAGAAGTCTATCAGTGTTACCTTTGGAGAGGATGTGGGTAGTGGCTGAAACAGGATGAGGTGGCCTTATTGATTGTTCTTGGTGGTGATTACAAGTGTGTGTTCACTTTGTGAAATTAATCATAGTATATATGCATTTGAGTATTTTATGTAGACATGCTATGTCAATTAAATTTTATTTAAAAGACACAAATAGTTAATATATGTAGATTTCTGTGATACTTATATAATCTTACACAACTGCACTTATTTATTTTTTAAAAATTTTATTTTAAAGATGTGGGGTACGAATCAGGATTAGGTATATAAGTGGTCAATGTACAGGTAAAGTTTGGGCCTCCCTTTGGTCCCCACTTTGCCTGGTGTGAGATCAGGTACCCTTGTTGGTGCTGTGCCCCCCACTCCCCACCCCGGCAGTACCCTACTACTGCCAATCCCTTTCTATAGTATTATGTTAAATGTGCTCTTATTTATTTAAACTTAGATTCTTCTTATACTCTATCTACTACTCAGTATAGACTGTCAAATAGGTACCGCTCTTTTAAAAACCAAACCAAAACAACTCAAGTAGGTTTCTATAATGGGTCCTCATTAGAATTTAAACATGTATTTGTCAGGTACCCATTAAGAAAGCTTTCAGATAAAAATTTCAAGGTGTTAATTGATCCTTCAGGGGTAGTTGAAGCTCACTTTCCTTTTGTAGTTTCTTTGAAGCTTCGATTGGCTTAAAAAAGGGGGTAACTATTTATGTAAGTTGAGTCCTGACCTAATTGACTGAATGTATAAAAGATCTCAATGAATATGCTCAAGATGAGGTTGATCTGCATTTCGTGGCGTTCACAAAGTTTCCTTCTTTCTAAGGTTTGTCTGGAATATTTAAATATTCCAGAATATTGAAACTGTGTAATAGAAGTGGTTTAAGTGACCTTGGAAGCTGGTGCTGCACCACATATTCATATAGTAGAATAGTATACAGCCTCGTGCTGGAGGTAGAAGATTCGTTTCAGTGCTGACACATTTAGGGAGGGTCAAAATAATGTGGTCCCCAGAGCTAGGTAAGTGCCCATGAATATATTACCTAAAAAGAGTCAATTCTGTATTTCCATCACAGAAGTGAAATGAATTACACAATTCAACAGGCACAAACACCTGCAGTACCCTTTTATAAGCCACCTTATGCCAGGTTGTGGGAGTACCAAAATGAACAGATCTTGTCTAGAGAATGAATTTGTATCACTGAAGGGAAGAAAGATGAGCAAATCTTTCATTGGAGTGACACAGTGTGATGGCTACCACTGTAAAAAGCACAGTTTAGTTGCTGAGTGGCTTGACATCCTCAATATATTAATATTTAATTAATACCAGCAAAACAAAGTTTTCTACCCTGTTGTATGTGTGTGTGTGTGTGTGTGTGTGTGTGTGTGTGTGTGTGTGTGTGTGTGTGAGAGAGAGAGAGACAGAATTTTTACAAAAAGCTGCTAATAATTTTAAAAAAATGATTTGCATTCTTCTGATACTATGCCCACAATTATGGTGTTTATAGGTAAAGTCCATTTCCTTCTTTATTTTCATGTATTTCTTTGTCTTCTCTTATGCACTCCCTAGAACCTCAAGTACAACATTGAATAGAAGAAATGAAACTAAGCATCTTTTTTTTGTTTCCCAGTAATTCTAACTATGATATTCATTTTGGGATTTGATCTACAAGAATGAAAATTTCATGTGATCAATATATAAATTATAAAATTAATAATGTTTACTTCTATTTCTAACTTGCTAAGTTTTTTATCATGATTTTATCAAATGCTTTTTAAAAATTATTAAGAAGATCGTATAATTTTTTTCTTCCTTTTTAGTTAATGTTTTGAATCACATTGACATTATTTTACCTAGAAGAATCTGGGTATGAAGGTTTTTAAAAAATTCTAAACAAAATAACAAAACATAACCATGTATTATATAAAAATAGATATTATGTTGTAGAGCAGTTTTAGGTTTATAGAAAAATTGAGTAGAAAGTATGGAGAGTTACCATACACAAGTCTCACCCCTGTAACCATGGCTTCCAGTTTACTCCAGCATTATCATCTAATATTAGTGTGGTATATTTGCTACAACTGGTAGTCAATATTGATAAATTATTATTAATTAAAGGCCGTAACTTACAGTAAGTTTCACTCTTTGTGCTGTATTCTATGAGTTTTGACAAACTATAGAATTGTACAGAATAGTTTCACTGATCTAAAAATCCTTTGTGCTCCACCTGTTCATCATTCCCTCTCTCCTCTAGTCCCTGGCAACCACTGATCATTTTATTGTCTCCATAGTTTTATAGTTGTAATCATACAGTATGCAACATTTTAAGACTGGCATCTTTGCTTAGCAATATGCATTTAAGTTTCCTCCAAGAAATGTCTTTTCATGCCTTGAAAGCCTATTCATTTTTACTGTTGAACAATATTTCATTGCTTGGATGTACCACAGTTTATTTACCCATTCACCTATTGAAGGACATCTTGGTTGCTTCCAAGTTTTAGCAATTATGAATAAACATGATATAAACATACTTGGGCATGTTTTTGTGTTTACATAAATTTTCAACTCATTTGGGTAAAAACAAAGTAATGTGATTATTGGACTATGTATTAAGAATATATATAGTTTTGTAAAAGACTGCCAAACTGTACTCTAAAGTGACTATGTCATTTGCATTCTCACCAGTATGGAGAGTTCCTGTTGCTTCATATTATCAGTGTCTGGTGTTGTCAGTGTTTAGGATTTTAGCCACTCTAATAGGTGTATAGTGGTATCTCATTGATGTTTTAATATGTAGTTCCATAGTGACATATGATGTTGATCATCTTCTCATAGGTTTATTTTCGCTCTTTATATTTTCTTAGGTGAGGTGACTGTTCAGATCTTTTTCTCATTTTTTAACTGAGATGTTTGTTTTCTTTTTTTTTTTTTCATTAATCAGTATTTTTTATTATGGTTTTGTGGGGTACAGTTAAGGGTTAGGTGTACAATGACGTTTCATTCAGGCACCCTGTAGATAAGAAGTGTTTTCCCATCCCCCGATAGATATTTGCTACTGTTAATCCCATCCCCCTCCCCCCCATAGTTTCCCAGTACCATCCGTCATTTTCTCATAATATTGCATTGGTGTTCAAGGTCATTTATATGAGTGAGAACATGTGATATTCGATTTTTGTTTT